>NW_011441833.1:0-1051 GCF_000754665.1 Bison bison bison | reverse complement strand
TATACTTCTTTGCCTTACAAATACTTTCCAGTAAACCTGACAAAGTTGCCTGCTAGCTGACACTGATTGGTGACAGACGATCAGAAAATCTCTTGCTGACAGGCCTTAGAATGCTTTGCACTGTTTAAGAGAAACAACTCATTCTACTTAGAAAGGCGCCGTAAAAGAAGCCCTGAAAAAGACACTCAGTGCTTGATATATAGCATGTCCCTAGTGAATAGAAAGTAGGTGTTGAATGCAGGAAGGATTGACATTAGTAACTGACATTAGGTAGGCAGTGGGGATATATTTCAGCTTTGCTCAAATGACACTGCAACAGACTGACTTGGTGCCTTGGGCACAGACTCTGAGATGGGTTTGCTTCAAGGAAGCAACCGTGGTGACTCAGAGGCAGATCCTGTGAGGGAGTGAAGGAAGTGGGATGGAGCAGAGAGAGAAACCGACCTGTTGTGCAGAAGCAACAGAGGCCTTGGCCAACCATGGCCTCTGATTTGGGAGCCAGTGTCCCTTCAGTGGTGTCTGCCTTGTGGCAATGGCACTGGTCTTCTGGACTTCTCATCAGTCAGCCATTGAATTTAGCTGTGGTCTGTCAGAAGCCTGAAGTCCCATCAGATACTGGAAAGAGGACTTTAGACACTAAAGTGGAATCTGCATGCTACACAACATACTCTACACACAGCACATGATACCCACTATACAGAAGATTTCCTTATGGGTAGAAAGGAGTTCTTTTCAACACTTTGCACACAATGGTAGTTTCCATTTTTCAAACCTACTATAAGCTTTGCAACGTACATAAGTTGTTGGTTTAGTTAGTCATAAAAATAACCTCAAGTGTTGCATTTTTCTCAAGCCTGTTCTACAGATGAGGAAAGTGAAATTCAGAGGTGTTAAACACCAGTGTGCAATCAGAGGACCACAATCTTCCTCACTGTCGCAGCTATTACCCTTTTGCATTTGCTAAGGAGACAGGCGGAGAAGGCAATGGCACCCCACTCCAGTACTCTTGCCTGGAAAATCCCATGGATGGAGGAGCCTGGTAGGCTGCAGT
>NW_011441832.1:0-1052 GCF_000754665.1 Bison bison bison | reverse complement strand
TTAAAAAAAAAGTAAAAAAAAAAAAAAAAAACAAAAACCCGGTGCAGCCAGATAAATAAAAATAAATTTTAAAAAAAGAAATCAAAGGAGGCCAATAAATAGAGACATATACCATCATCATGGATTGAAACACTAGAGATTGTTATATTAACATATATTTATCCATAGATTCATAAGAGGCTTTTTTACAGAAATTGACAAGCTAGTTCTAAAATTCAAGTGGAAATGTAAAGAACCAAAAAGAGCTAACCAATCTCAAACAAGAACAAAGCTAGAGGACTTACACTCCTGACTTCAAGACTTATTAATAGAGCTACAGTAATTAAAACAGTATGGAATTTATGTAAAATACTAAAAATTTTAAAGATAAATAAATGAAACAAAATACTCAGTTCTGAAACAGAGCCATGCTGCTATGGCCAACTCATTTTCAATAAAGTTACCAAAGCAATTTCCAAAGTGGTTGTACCATCTTATATTCCCACTACTTTGGAAATTGGTCTGGCAGTTTTTCATGAAGTTAAATATGTGCCTACCTATGACCTAACAATTCTACTTCTACATATTTACCCAAGAGAAATAAAAACACCTACACAAAACTCTTTCACAATGATGTTCATAGGAATTTTATAACAAAATGAAAATAAACTAAATATCCAAAATCAGGAGAAATTATAACAAAAATTATGGTATATCCATACAGAACACAACTAAGCAATACAAAGAAACAAACTACTGATATATGTAATACCCACAAGTGAACCTCAAAACACATCTTGCTCAGTAAAAGAAGCCAGACACTATGATTCTACTTAGATTCCATTCTAGTACAGGCAAAACTAATCGATGGTGAAGGAAATCAGAAGAGTGCTTGCCTAGTTAGGTGGACTGGAAATGTCTGGGAAGGGGCATAAGGGATGTTTCTAAAATGATAAAAATGTTCTGTATCTTGAGAAGATGTAGGTTACATGGATATGTACCTATGTCAAAACCTACAATTTGTACATTTCACTGTATGCAAATTATATCTCAATTTATTTTTAAAAATTCAG
>NW_011441831.1:0-1052 GCF_000754665.1 Bison bison bison | reverse complement strand
GACAGTATACAGCCTTGACGTACTCCTTCTCCTATTTGGAACCAGTCTGTTGTTCCATGTCCAGTTCTAACTGTTGCTTCCTGACCTGCATAATCTTAGTTAAATTCCCTGTGTGATAATCTGACACTGGAGTCACATCAGAGTCTTTTCTGATGTTTGCTCCCTATATGTGTTTTTCTCTTTCTTCTTGGCATGACTTGCAATTATTCATTAAAAGTCAGACATGCTGCATCAGGTAATAGGATCCAAGGTAAATGGGCCATCAGTGTGAGGATTTATCCTGATCTGTTGAGAACTGGGGCTGTGTTTAATGCTTGCTATAGCTGTAGTTTCCACAGTCTTCAACACTAGTGTCCTTGGTTTTGTCTCCCTGTTACAGCCCTTGGGTTTCCCTGAATATTTTCCCTCAGAGTCTGTCTTGTGACTCTTTCAACTGCAATCCATTGTTATTATATAACACTAGAACTTACTAGTGTGGTGCTAAGTTGTGACAGACAAGGTTTTTTCTACAATCTTATTGAAAGATTATAGAAAGTCTTTCACTGGGCCTGTGTCTCTGGGCTGTGATATTCACAAGTATATTTTGAGGGGTTTAAGTTTTGTTTCTTTTTGTTTAAACCCTCCATCCCCTACCCTCTTCTCTGACTTCAGTGTTTCTATTTCCTTAAATCTCTAGCCCCTATTAACTATGAGTCCCTGTCCTTAGGTAAACAGAAAGCTAGAGGAAACCAGCATGGGAGGAAGGCCCTTATTTCCACTGTGTACAGTTGCCAGCTGTGTACAAAGAATGGGTCTTTGCTATGAAGAACCCTCTGGGTGTATATCATGAAGATTATTTTTTCCATCTATTGCCAGAGGCTTGGGGGGTGGCAATCTTCCTCTGATCTTCACTCACTAGGACACCCTGGTAGGACTCCTGGAGGTAAAGGCCACAGAAGTATGTGGGGCCCCTAAGACTGCAGCCACCCACTCTCATGCTGTCCATACTCAGACTCTAGCAATTTTTTTCACAGTTACCCCTTAAGTTTTCCTCCCAGTGATGGCTGAAGCTG
>NW_011441830.1:0-1052 GCF_000754665.1 Bison bison bison | reverse complement strand
ATTTTATGTTACATTCATATATACCCAGGTTTTTTACCTAAGTGTTAGTCACTTAGTCATGTCTGACTCTTTGCAACCCTACGGACTGTAGCCCTCTGTGGGATTCTCCATGCAAGAATACTGGAGTGGGTAGCCATTCTCTTCTCCAAGGGATCTTCCAGACCCAGGGAATGAACTCATGTCTCCTGCCTTGCAGGTGGATCCTCTGCCATCTGAGTTATGAGGAAAGCCTTTCATATGTGGTATATTTTATTTGCTTTCTTTTTATATTTTATTTTTTGGCATTCAGGAAATTTGTACTTTTGTTTTAATGGTTACCTCTATGTGAAGAACTTTATGTAATCCCTGTTTCTTATTTTTTGTCATTTTCTATTGGTTAGCTACTGTAAGCAATATCAAATTAACTCATTACTTCATCTTCTTCTCTCCCCGGATCTGAAATAATATCCTTTAACTCCGAGTTAACCATCAGGCCGTCAGCAGTTTATTCTGTTTACATGTTCTCCCCATCTCCTTCCTCCATATTTTAATAGTTGTGATGAATGTGCATGGTAAGATACACAGCCTTTACATACTATCTTCACTCTCTCCTTCATGAATATTTTTTCGGGTTAGTTTTACGAGTTAAAAATATACATAATGCTCATCACCAGTCTTTATATTTGTATCTCCCCAGTCATTGTGGTTCTCTAAAGTTCTTTACCTAGTATAGGGACTGGCAAACTACAAACCATGGGCCAAATGAGATTAGTGGCCTGTTCTAATGTGGCCTTTGAACTAAGAATGGTTTTTGCATTTTGAAAGGAAAGGGTTGTAAACAAAATACCCCAAAGACAGATGACAAAGACAGCAATAGAAAACCTTTGATGAGTACTACTCTTGTAAAGCCCTAGGGAAGGGAACAATATTCTCAGAGTTTTTATATTTCGTAAGATTGTGTTTCTTATATTTGCAAGTCAGTCTGCATGTGCACTCAGTCACTCAGTCGTGTTTGACTCTTTGCGACCCCATGGACTGTAGCCCGCCAGGCTCCTCTCTGTCCACTGAATTTT
>NW_011441829.1:0-1052 GCF_000754665.1 Bison bison bison | reverse complement strand
TGTTTTGGATTTTAAAACCAATATTGTCATTAGCCAAGAAGTATAGTGAGCTATATAAGCATAAACAAAATCAGGCTATACTTAAACAGCTCCTCAGAGGAAGTTTCTCAAGAAATCATTTAGGTAATTTGAAATGTATTTTTTTTCTGATGTTCTAATATGTTACATATACATATGAGTTTAATCGCCCTTGGGTAATCATTTTAAGGGAATCACACAACTGAATCTTAATCCCTTAGTGTCTTAGGGCCTCACATTATTTCCCTTGTGTTATCTGGTTTATCTCTTTTTTGCTAATGAATCCTAGAGAAGTTCTAAGAATCTCTCCCTCCTCCATATGCAAGTATATGCTATTGCTGGTATTTTGGAAGAGCCATGTGTGTTACCCAGAACCCTTTTCCTTGAGAAATCTTGGTCGATATGTATGAACACCAATAAGTATTTTTACATCAGATGATCCCCACCCTCTAACCTCAGCCTCAGTAGACAAGATCCTCTTTCCTGTTGAAGGTGTTTTTGAGCCCATGTCAGCTCTGTCTTCATCAGCTGAGTTTCTCATTTGGGGGAGATACTGATCCATAATATCCTCAGACAGAGGGAAATCCAGTTTTCAGGGAGATAAAGAGAATAGATAGATTATGTAGAAAGAAGCAAACTCAAGTGCATGAAGTCCCCAAAACTCAGAGCAATTTTGTTTCCTGACACTTTCCAGTTGCTGATGCCAAACCCTTAAGATATACAGCAGTTTATGAATTCCATAAGATGCCCTGTGTTCTTATAACACATTTTCCTTTGTTTAACTAGCTTTTGTGAGTTTTTGCTATTTGTAACTGAAAAGCTTCTACTAAGGAGAAAATTTAAGTCTCTGGCCTTGTGTAGGAAAAAAATACTGTGGTTATGGAAGAAGAATTTTCCCTATGATATTGTACAAGTCTGAATTCCTACACCCCTTAAAAGCATCTGAAACAGTCAGGGGCAAAAGCTATGAAACAGTCAGGGGCAAAAGCTATGAAAATCATGTGTGATGAATTTTCAGCCATTTTTAAAAATTG
>NW_011441828.1:0-1052 GCF_000754665.1 Bison bison bison | reverse complement strand
TGCCGTCTCTGGGGTCGCACAGAGTCAGACACGACTGAAGCGACTTAGCAGCAGCAGTAGCAGCAGCAATGAAACAGTTCTAGGTGAGATTAATTCAGTGACAGCGTCTTTCTTCTTTTTTATTTAACTTTACCCTTTTCCCAGTCTCTTTCTGCCCCCGACTCCAAGTCCCTGGCAACCACTTTTCTACTGTTTCTATGAGTTTAACTTTTTATTTATTAATAGATTCCACATATAAATGATACCATGCAGTAGTTGTCCTTCTCTGTCTGACATTTCACTTAGCATAATGCCCTCAAGATCCATCCACATTGTTGCAAACATCTGGATTTCCTTCTTTCTTGGACACCTAGCTTGTTTCCATATCTTGGCTATTGTGAATAATGCTGCAGTGATCATGGGCATGCAGGTATCTCATAGACACCCTCTTTTAATTTCCTTTGGATATGTATATCCAGAAGTGGGATTGCTGGATCATATAGTAGTAGCTCTATTTTTAATTTTTGAGCAAGTCCCTGAGCTGATTCCCCTCATGGCTGTCATAGCTTGAATGCTGCAGTCCCAGGCATCACATGAAGGAAGACCCAACAATATTGAGGGGTTAAGAGAGCATTTTCTTCCATGTATTTCTTTTTATCATCAGAAAAACTCTTCTCCCAGTCACAAGAGGACATGATTCCCCTTATCTAAGGAGCTAGAGTAGTCAAAATCATAGAGATTAAAAGTAGAATGGTGGTTTCAGGGGCTAAGAAGAGGGGAGAATGTGAAGCTGGGGTTTAATGGGTGCAGAGTTTCAGCTGAGGAAGATGAAAAAGTTCTGGAGGTGGATGGTGGTGATGTTTGGACAACAGTATAAGTGTTCTTAATGTCACAGAACTGTACACTTAAAATGGTCAAAAATGGTAAAACTTTTAAATTGAGATATAATTGACATATAATATTGTATTCATTTCAGGTGTAAAACATGATGATTCAATATATTTATGTTTACATAATAATCACCACATTGAGTCTAGTTAATTCCATCACCATAAATAGTTATAATTTTTTTT
>NW_011441827.1:0-1053 GCF_000754665.1 Bison bison bison | reverse complement strand
TGAATGTTGAGTTTTAAGTCAACTTTTTCACTCTCCTCTTTCACTTTCATCAAGAGGCTCTTTAGTTCTTCTTCACTTTCTGCCTTAGGGGTGGTATTATCTGCATATCTGATGTTATTAATATTTCTCCTGGCAATCTTGATTCCAGCTTGTGCTTCATCTAGCCTGGCCTTTTGCATGATGTGCTCTGCATATCTTAAATAAACAGGGTAACAATATACAGCCTTGATGTACATCTTTACTGATTTGGAATCAGTCTGTTCCATGTCCAGTTCTAACTGTTTCTTCTTGACATGAATACAGATTTCTCAGGAGGCAGTTCAGGTGGTCTGGTATTCCCATCTCTTTAAGAAATTTCCATAGTTTGTTTTTATCCACACAGTCAAAGGCTTTGGAATAGTCAACAAAGCAGAAGTATATGTTTTTCTGGAACGCTCTTGTTTTTTCGATCATCCAACGGATGTTGGCAATTTGATCTCTGGTTCCTCTGCTTTTCCTAAATCCAGTGGATTCTTTACCAGCTTAGAATAAATGACTTTATATTTAACTATAGCTCTATGAGCTTATGATACTGACTCTGTGTATAGGTTTGTGATAGTTTTACACTAAAAGACCTGGTGTCTCATAATGTAAGCTATATTTTAAAGCAAAACTTGGTTATGAAACTATTATCTAAACTACTGTTTATTCAAATTCATATACAAATGAGTAACAGAATTTAAAAATGGAAAAATGTCGTAAAATAAATAAGTAGCTTTTACATTTCACAATTGATAGTTTCAAATTCTGGGCTCAGGAGGAATTTTGAGATTTATTTGTTCTTCAAGGAGTTCAAATCAGTCAATCCTAAATGAAATCAAGCCTGAATGCTCATTGGAAGGACTGATGCTGAAGCTGAAGCTCTAATACTTTGGCTACCTGATGTGAAGAGCTGACTCATTGGAAAAGTCCCTACTTATGGGAAAGATTGAATGTAATAGAAGAAGAGGGCGCCAAAGAATGAGATGGTTAGGTAGCATCACCAGCTCAATGGACATGAACTTGAGCAAACTC
>NW_011441826.1:0-1053 GCF_000754665.1 Bison bison bison | reverse complement strand
GGCTCAGTGGTAAAGAATATGCCTGCAATGCAGGAGATCTGGGTTTGATCCCTGGGTCAGGAATATTCCCTGGAGGAGGGCATGGCAACCCACTCCAGTATTCTTGCCTGGAGAATCCCATGGACAGAGGAGCCTTATGGGCTAGTCCATGGGGCTGCGGAACACTAGACACAACTTAGCAACTGAGCATGCACACACAAAACAAAAGAGCACAGTTTATAACAATACATCCAAGAATAAAGATTTCCATAAACATCTTAGAATGGTAACGAGGGGAAGGAAAGGAGTGAAGACTAGGAATCAGAGAGAACACATAAATACAAACAGACGAGCGCACACACAAGAAAGGGGACTTGCACAGGCCATGATAATGTGCCATACGCTAAGGTGCTGACAAACTCAACTCCTTGCTCTAGAGGTCCAAACCCATGACAACTATTACTGCCAATAATTAATAAATGAATTATAAATAAATAGCAGTAATAATAATCTACTAAATAAAAGTTCAAGCAAGTCTCATTATCAGGCAATGTAATAAAATAACAAGAAATGACCATGTTCTAGGGTATATATTGAAAGAGGTGTCTTAGATATATCACTAAAATCACTACAGAGACAATTACCTAATTTATCTGTGTTAAAAGTCAGCAACACCAGAACACTTTGGTTATAACAGCCCATTTATATGAAGCCATGTTTTCTTACTCATTCTCGTACAGACTGTTGTAGTCTGCTAGTACTGGCCCCTAAAAAGATATGTCTACATTCTAATTCCCAGAGCCTGTGCATGATACATCATTTGGTTAAAGGGTCTTTGCAGACACAATTAAGTATTCTGCAATTAAGAGATCATCCTGGATCATCAATGTTGGCCCTCATGTCAACAGCAAATGTGATACTCACTTTTAGGTGTCAACTTGACTAAGTCAAAGGATGCCTACATTACTTGGGCTTACCCAGGTGGCAGTACTGGTAAAGAACCCACCTGCCAATGCAGGAGACCTAAGAGATGTGTGTTTGATCCCTGGGTCAGGAAGATTCCCTGGAGGAGGG
>NW_011441825.1:0-1021 GCF_000754665.1 Bison bison bison | reverse complement strand
AGATCAGCCTTGCGCCACAGCCATTCCCTGAGCTGGACTTGCCTTTTCCCTCCCAAGTGGCTCAGAGGAGTGCCAGAGCCAGGCTCCTCTGATCCTAATAAACAAGAGGTCAAACCTCTCTCCCCACAGTGCCCCCCAGATACTCCCCCTTCCCCCTGCTAGCAGTATAACCTTGGGCAAGCCACTTCATTACTCCAAGGCACAGTTTCTTCATCTGTCAAGCGGCAATAATGATAACTAACCCACAAGGCTGCTGTGTGCCAATAACTGTGTCATTAACACCACTTGTTAGTCCTCTCCCAGGCTCCCCAGACTCACTCAGAGGCTCCTTATTGGTGCTGGGCTCCAGTCTTGAGGCATCTCTGGGGAAACTACAGTCCCAGCCATCAACCTCCACCTGTTCGCCTATGAAAGTAAAAAAGTTGAAGCTCAGCCTGAAAGCAGGAAGATGGGTGGGGGCTTGGGGGGTGGATATGGTAGTGACAGCAGAGATCTCATTCCCAGGAAGCTCCGTATGTCTAAGATGAAGAAGAGAGATGAAGGTCAGGAGATAGGGCGGGTGAAGGCCGGGCTGCTATACCTGCTTTCTGGGTGAGCTGGGACACAGTGGGCAACACAGGAGGGTCCCTGGTCTGAAGAAAATAGATCACGAGCAAGGTCAGGGCGTAGTTATTGAGAAGTGGGCCACTCCCTGCATAAATAATTAATTCTGGTTAGATCAGAGGCAGTTCTGACCCCCTCCTTGGCAGTTTTCTCAACCCCGCTTCCTTCCCTCCCCGAATCCCTGCCTCTGCCCAGACACCAACGCAGGCCCCGGTCTGTCCTGATTCATTCTCACCTGACAGCCCTCGACCCTGAGCCCAGCAGCGCAGAGTGTACACAAGGGGCCGTACTCGCCCATCCAGCTCAGAGCAGAGACTCAGGAAGCGGGAGTTGTGCAGGGCCAGCCTAAGACAGAGGGCACACAGGGTGTCAGGGCTCAGGAGCTTGTCACCCCCCGCAGCTCTCATTCCAGACTTGT
>NW_011441824.1:0-1053 GCF_000754665.1 Bison bison bison | reverse complement strand
ATCGTTGTTTAGTCGCTAAGTCACGTCCAACTCTTCTGAGATCCCATGGATTATAGCCCACCAGCGCTCTGTCCATGGGATTTTCCAGGCAAGAATAGTGAAGTGGCTTGCCATTTCCTTCTCCAGAGGATCTTCTCGACCCAGGGATTGAGCCCACCTCTCCTGCATTGCAGGCAGAGTCTTTACCACTGAGCTACCAGAGACTGATATGAAAAACTGATCATTAATTCAACCACAAACTTAATTACATACTTTCCCATGTGGTTGGTCATTGTTTTCTCTGTTTCTTTCAAATTGATGAAGAAACAGAAATAGAAGGTAGTTTTGTCTGTAGGGCCTTGGTATCCTGACAGGATCTATGGACCATAGGACTCTCAGAAATATTGTGGAAAAAAAAACAGCAGGAATACTACTAGTCTCCTGGCCTGTGCGCCTTTTGACTCATTACCAACTAATTAAAACAAAGCCAAATCCACCTTAAAAACTCTGGCAAGTCCAAAATCTGCCACTTTGTAGATATTATGTTCCCCAACAAGGACATTTCTGGCAGCCAAATCTCTATGAATATAGTTCTGGGATTCCAAATAGGCCATTCCAGAGGCAACCTGGGCTGCCATGTCTACCTGCTGCGTCAGATGGATTTTTGATCCAGCATCATCTAGGCAAAAAGAGAAAATAAGAGGTTCAATTTGGAGAATATTTGAAATATTGAAGCAAATTCTAAGAATTCTGATGACTGAGCTCTCAGTGGGATTAAGTGCCATAGCACTGATCTGTTGAGAAAATAAATATAATCAGTACAAACCGTCCTATTTCCTGTGAAGGGTTAATGAGGCAGCAATTTTCAGAGTTCAAACACATTTCAAAGCTGAGTCCCTCCCTTCCCTAAATGAACATTACTGAGAGAAAGGAGCAAAAGTACCACATTATCCAAACACAGCTATAAATATCTGAAAGAGTCCAGCTATTGCCATTTTGAATACCACATGTCACTGACTCATCTCTTCCTGGAAATTATTTGGTTGCCTCTGGATTTCTTTCATTGTATAGTTT
>NW_011441823.1:0-1053 GCF_000754665.1 Bison bison bison | reverse complement strand
TCTTTGATAATGGACAATGAGTTAAGAGGCAGGCATCTTATGAAGTAAGGGAGACAGGGAGAAAGGAAGTGTTCTCATCAGAACACTTGATGAGTGTTCTGATGTATCACATTGTGATAAAAGACACTGAAGACCTGTGATCCCCTTCAATCTCTGACAGGAAAAGCTGGGAAATGCTTCTCATTCCTGTGTTTGGATTCAAGTCCAGGAAGCAGGGAAATGTGGATGCTTCCAAAAGGGAAGTGCTTTTTCTATTTTAAACCTAAGACATATACAAAAGCTTAGCTCACAGGCACTCTCTCCACCTCCCTTACACAGTTTGGAGAAATTAAGGCTTTGATGATAATAGAGGCTCAGAATTCCTATACACATTCTCTAGAGAAGCTGGATCCTGAGGTGTGATGACCTCTACGTGGACTTAATTAACCCTCTACTTTATCAACTATTGGCCAAAACAGTGTCTTCAAAATAAAAAGTGATTTGTTTCTAATAAGAACAATCCATCGAACAACATCAAATACTGGACTGCAATGAACTCAAACAGCTGTTCCCCTGAGCTTTGATTCGCTATCAGTGAGGACTGTGCTTGGAGAAAAAGAAACAAATCCCAGCTTCAATTGATTTAAAGAAAACAAAAGAGATTATTGAAACAAAAAAGATGAGCAGGGGAAAAGGAGATACTTCACTTATCTAAGTTTCCATGAATAAGAATCTTTATGTCCTGAATTTCTAAAGATGATATAAACTAACATATATTGAGCAATGACACGTATGTCTCATTATCCTTTTTAAAAGCATTTCTCTCAAAGTCAAATTGTGTTAAGAGAAAAATATCTGAAACTTGGAAATAAGGCAAAAGGTAAGTGACACACCCTTTCAAGGTTGTATAGAAACACTGGACCAATCCCAGTTCTTACTTGCTGTTGTTGTCCGACTCTGTGTGACCCCGTGGACTGTAGCCTTCCAGGCTCCTCTGTCCATGGGATTTCCCAGACAAGAGTACTGGAGTGGGTTGCCATTTCCTTCTCCCCCGGATCTTCCCGACCCAGGGAT
>NW_011441822.1:0-1053 GCF_000754665.1 Bison bison bison | reverse complement strand
CTAGGCTGTCTCAAGTGAGCAGTGTTAACACTCCCATCTTCTGCTATTTTTTTCTATAACTTCATCACATTTGACTGGAGTTTTACTTTCAGCATTTCTGTCTTCATTTCTGTGTGTGCTGCATTTTCATCTTCATTGACCAGCTTTGTCTTTCTGTACTCATTTTTTAAAAATGCACATGAATTTATCACTGGAAGGCAATGCCACCATATGCTTTGCTGCCTGTGTGGAATGAAAAACAGATGTGCATCGGCTAATCACCAACAGACTTTTGAAGAAGTGGTATGATTGGTTATTGATTACAATGAGTGTTTTTTTGTGTGTAGTCATTTCTAAAACAAACAGATAGCAGTGGAGTTTTTAACTTAATGTAATAATCCACTGCTAATGTTCTATAGTGACTGAAATTTGAACTGTAGTTTTGGGGAACTTGTGTCATTTAACTAACTTATGGTTACTAAAATATATTTATGTCAAGATTGTACATAGCAAGGACTGCCTGAATTTCTGTGTGTTTGGGGAGGGGTCCATGTGCCTGTGTGATCAATTTCATATAATTTGTTATGTCAGTTGTCAAATGCATTCAGATTGAAGTAAGCAAAGCCTGAGAAAAAGTGTTTTAAACATAGTTATTTTTTCCCACATATAAAAGAAGTCCAGGGTAGATAGTGATTAGGTTTCCAGGATCTTTCTCTTTATAGTCCACTATCCTTCCCAAGGAGCATTTTATTGTCAGACACTAGCTCATGGATTCAAGATGGCTGCTCCGTGTGTAGCATGACACTGGGGTGGGAAGAAAGGGAAAGGCCAAAGGCCGAGTATTTACAGATTCTGTCCCTTGGTACCTGATATATTTTCCAGTTGGACATTTTTTTGCAGCCTCTTGTCACCAGCTGTGCATATAATTGGCGAGTTGACTTCTAAGACATAGATTTCATCTATAAAAGATCTCAACTGACATCCTTTTGAAACTTACTACTACTCTTCTGTGTTTTTGATGGACTTCCCTGGTAGCTCAGATGATAAAGCATCTGCCTACAATGCGGGAGACCT
>NW_011441821.1:0-1053 GCF_000754665.1 Bison bison bison | reverse complement strand
TCATTTCATGATGTATGTAAGTCAAATCATTATGCTGTATGTCTTAAAATTATGCAGTGGTCAATGTCAGTTATACCTCAATAAAACTAGCAGTGGGGGGAAAAGAGTGTATTGTTTAGTTTCCACACATTTCTCAATTTTCGTGTTTTCTTGCTCTTAAGGGATTTCTTATTTGATCCTATTGTGGTCAGAAAAGATACCTGAAGTTATTTCAGTCTTTTTAAATTTGTTAAAACTTGATTGTGGCCTATTATGTATCCTGGAGAATGTTGCTTATGTACTTGAATGTATATGTGCTGCTGTTTGGTGGTATGTTTAAATATGTCTGTAAGGACCATATGATCCTTACATGTTTTCAAGGCATGTTTGTTTATTGATTTTCTATCCATTTTTATAAGTGGATTATTGAAGTCCCTTACTGCCATTGTATGAAATCAATTTTTTTTCTTTAATTCCAGTATTTGCTTTATACCTTTATGTGCTCTGATATTGTATGCATATATAATTTTTATATCTTCCTGTTGAAGTGACTCTTTTATTAAATATAGTGACCTTTTTCTATGGAGACAATTTTGGACTTAACATCTATTTTCTCTTTTATATGAGTAGCCACCCTTGCTTTCTTTTGTTTACTATTTACACACATGGAGTATCTTTTTCCATCCCTTCATTTTGAGCCTATATGTATATTTAAATCTAAAATGAGTCTCTTATAGATAGCTTTGAGTTGGGTCTTTCTTTTTTTTCTTTTTTAAATCATTCAACAACTGTTTAATCCATTTATATTATTTATTGATCAGTAGGGATTACTGTTACTGTTTAGCTAATTGTCTTATTTATATTTTGTAGGTGTTTTGTCCTCTTCCTGTCTAACTTTCTTTCATTGCTGTTTGATGATGTTTTAGTAGTGATTTGCTTTTACCCCTGATTGCATTTTGTTTTCAAGATTTTGTATCACCTTTACTATCAGTATTCTGAATTCTCTTTCTAATAGACTCCCTGTCTCCTCTTCGTTTGTTTGGTCTAGTGAGTTTTTACCATGTTCCTTCACCT
>NW_011441820.1:0-1054 GCF_000754665.1 Bison bison bison | reverse complement strand
TTGAATGTCTGTGAGAGTGTTTATGGGGACTCAGGGTTAATGAGAGAATTCTTGTCCCTCTGGGCCACGTTTCCCACTCTTGCCTTCCTATATCCTGGACTCTTGGTGGCATTGTGGAGGAGCTCTGGCAACTCCTTGGCACAAACAAATCATTGTGTATAAAGCCAGCCATGTCTGGAAGATCCCAGAGGCATAGGAGGCCCAGCTGTTCTCACTGGCAGAAGTGACCTCAGGGGACCATGACCCTAGAGGACAGTGAAAAAATGCCTTAGAGGTGTAATACAAGCTCTCGAGCTGTTTGTTTGGTGACTCTGCCTAAATGTGCAGGAGGGAAGTGAGAGGATCACTCTGGAAAAAAAAGAAGCTCCTTCTAAAGGGAAAGAGCATTTGTATAGATCAAGCCATCATACTTTTCAAAAGTGGATTAGTAAAGGTTTTTTGAAATAACTTCAATCTTAGTCAATAAGCATTTAAAAATATCTTCTATATGCCAAGCACAGAGCTAGGAACTGGAGATAAAAAGAAAATAAAATCAGACATCAAGAGGCTCACAGTCATTTGGAAGAAGAGAGACAAGAAAATGATTCAAGGACAACATGACAGACATAGGGACAGGTGTATGGGTGGAGGACCAAGAGGAGGCATCTGTATCAGACTGGGTATAGATGAATCTTGATTAATAATTAAAGGACAAGTGAAAATCAATTCTTTGAAGAAGGGAAAAAAGCATGCAAAACACGGTGAGCTTGTGCTTGATGTAAAACCTTGGGCATGATCAGCGTGACTGGATATAGAAATGAAGGGAGGGGGAATCTTGGATTAGTCCCAGGTGGTTGGTTTCAGGGACAGGGGTCATGGTGTCACCAATACAGTACAGACCACAAGTTTTGGGAACCCACTGGAAAATAAAAATCTGAGGCCTCTTGTTAAAAATTATTAAGAATTTCAAGATCACAGTGAAAGTGAAGTCACTCAGTTGTGTCCGACTCTTTGCGATCCCATGGACTGTAGTCTACCAGGCTTCTCTGTCCATGGGATTTTCCAGGCAAGAGTA
>NW_011441819.1:0-1054 GCF_000754665.1 Bison bison bison | reverse complement strand
TTTTTTTTTAAGTGAGAGGAAATTTAAACCTAGAGAGATTCTGACTTGAGTGTTAGTTGTACTATTTTTCCTAAAATTGAGCTTCTTGTACTATGCTTACATTTGGGGGTTTACTAAACCCAGTATGTTTACCATATGGAGCAAAAGTATTAGATTCTACAAATAATATAATAATACTTCTGAAAATAGACATTAATGTAAAGAGCAGGGCAAACAAATTTAGAATAAACTATATATCTTGGTTTTGTTTTTTTATTTCATGTTTCATAGGATACATTCTAGGTCTATTCCAAAAAATAACAGTGAAATAAATTTCAATTAAATATAAACATTAATGAAGAAAATAGATAAGAATTATTTGTAAAATATCACTCTCCTATTCTCCCACAGCTCACTTTATATAACTAATAAAAGATTCATTATTTTTATTATAATTATGTTTACAGTATTCCTCTCTAGATTCCTTTCTAAGCCTCTAGAAGACAAGTACTATATTTTATTAAATTCTGTGTCACAGGTTTCTGGTACAGTGACATTATACAATTAGGCACTAAAAAACATTGTTGAATAAATGGAGGACATTACTTTAAAAAAAACATAGGGGTGAATCTCTTTCATAAGTATACGTGTGATCTGCAACATAAGTTCTTAAAATATGGCAAAAATAACTTTTCTAGATAAACTTATGCTGCTTAGAGTGAAATAGCACTCTTTTAGGGTTATTTTGCATTCTGGAAATAAGTTATTGTATTTGTACCCATCTTTTAAAGTTGCTAGCTGAAAAGTCCAAATATCAGTCATATATTTAAAACAGATAAATGAATTCCTGGAGATCCACCAAGACCCTTGAGAATCCTTGCTAAATGCATGGCAAACTTACTTCTAGGAGGGAAAAAAAAAAAGTTAGCTCTGGTGCTTTCCTTGTGAATACCCAAGAAACAGGCTCAACAGATGGATGATCAAAGGAGCTGGCCCTGCTGCTATTGTTATGGCTAACATAACTAGAATTGATTTATAATCTAGAGTTTATTTATAGTAACTGATTGATTCAACA
>NW_011441818.1:0-1054 GCF_000754665.1 Bison bison bison | reverse complement strand
TTTTTATCACTTCATAGTACCTTTCATAATAGCTATAAATAGCTGACCCTGGTTAAAGGTGTATTAGGTACCACACATGGGTTAAGCATGTTATTTGCTTTATATTATTTAATTTTTACAAAATCTCTATGAGACAGGGACTGTTTGTCAAAAACTGTTAAGGATCGAGCTTTTCCCTACTTGTCCACTCACAAGTGAGCTTACCACAATCTCAAGGATGCTGATAGAAGACATTAGATTCCTACGTCAGAGACAAAAGGCTTTTATTACTCACAGCAAAAGCTGCTGCCAAAATTTCAGCAGGCTTATGTCAGTTCCCTGAGCCCCAGTTGCCAAGGGGCTGTGCATGTTTGCCTAGAAAAATGCCTCCACGTCAGTGGATTATCTTATAGGAGAGAAACGCGGGGCCTGGGAAGGATACCGCTTTATAGCAGCCTGTAAGCAAGCCTGGTCTTTGCCCCAAGGCACACATTGTTTCCGACCCCCAGATTGCTCCCTGCCTGGGAAAAGAGTGATCAGGGCCTTGCATTCTTGGTGTTGCAGCAAGACATGTAGAAGTGTGAGAGATACACAGAGGAACATCATTACTCCCATTTCGTAGATGGGAAAACTGAGGCTTAGAAAGATTAATTAACTTGTCTGTGGTCCCACACCCAGTTAGTGCTTCTGTAAGGATTTGGACTTAGGTATGCTAAACCCAGAGCTTTAACTTAGCCACTACTTTTTGATACTAATAAATTCTCAAATCAAGTAACAAAAAGTATTGAAATATATTGTGTCCTAATTTGGGGTTTCAAAGACTGGTATTGCAAGTATGATTCGTCTTGTTCCTGCATTGTGGTCCTAAATGAGGTATTGCTTTTCTCCATACTGGAGGGTACCACTTGGTGGTGTTCCTTCAGTACTGATATAGTTACTACAGTTTCCAAAGTGTGTTTCTGTTAACTGGTGTTGCCTGTTCAAACAAGTTTGCAAACTGTAGCTTAAACAGAATTCTCCAATTATGGGTCTTTTTTTGGTTATTTTTTTTTTTTTTTTCTTTCATTTTCCTTGG
>NW_011441817.1:0-1054 GCF_000754665.1 Bison bison bison | reverse complement strand
CACCTGCAATGCAGGAGATGAGATGTAAGAGTTGCAATTTCAATCTCTGAGTTGGGAAGGTCTCCTGGAGAAGGGCATGGCAATCCACTCAAGTATTCTTCCTGAAGAATCCCATGGACAGAGGAGCCTGGTGGGTTATAGTACATGGAGCCACAAAGAGTCAGATGCAACTGAGTGACTGAGTGCATACACTAGTGTGAGATCACCATTCTAAAATTTCACAACAAATTTTTCAACTACAGTTTTTAAGAAAGCTATGGAATGAAAAGTATGTAGGGACTAGTAAGAATAATAGAACTGAATATAGGGAATTAATTGAATCCCTCAAGAAACACAAACTGAATGTAACCTTCAATTCTGATGTACTTTTTTCCCTTCTTTTCCAATATAATTTTGAGAGAAATTATAAGAAAAAGGCTCCTATGAGGAATTTATTTTAAAGATATTTTAGACAAAGCTTATTGAATCAATTCACCTCTCTTAACATGGAATACAAGGAAGTCTTCAGTTTAAAAAGTTCCCCAGTGATTCTGATGCACACCATGATTTGAGAAATGTGAAACTTTTTCCAGACCTGTGACCTTTATCAAGAATTCATACATCTGTGTATATGTTTCTGATCTCTTAACCTTGATCTTTTTTGCAGCCCACCTGTCTCTACAGTACACTTAAATTTTGAGCATGATCTTGCCCTGTTTTCCTCACTTTTATAGACATAACCATTTCTCATTTGTCTGAGTTATAGATTATGCTATTTACAGACTATTATTAGTTTTCCCATTCCACCGTGACTCTTGACTTTTCCTGACCTTTGTGATTGTTTGTGCTCTGACTTGGCAGACAAATATAATATTAACGGACATCTGAGACAGAATGTGGTTTTCACATTGTACTGAGAATACTGATGATGGTATACAGACCTAATAAAGAAACACTAACTGGTATTATGTTTATTTTACTTTTATTTTCAAGTTCCAATTGAGACTAAAATTTAAAGTGTTGAATCTAAAGAGATTATTCTATTATGGCTTTTTTTTTTTTTTTTAATTTTAAT
>NW_011441816.1:0-1054 GCF_000754665.1 Bison bison bison | reverse complement strand
GGAGATAGTGAAGGACAGGAAAGCCTGGTGTGCTGGCAGTCCCTGGGATCTCAAAGAATCAGCACAACTTAGCAACTGAACAACAACAAAACTACCACCCAGAGGTGGCACCACTTAGAACAAACACATTGAGAGGACAATGAGGGTGCTATTGGTAAAAGAAGGGCTCAGAGATACTGAACTGTCCTGAACAAGAACCTGCTGTGAGGTGAGACAGTATGCTTCTAATTCTCTGGGCTGGTTGACTGAGTGGAGAAGGTGCAGATAGTACATTCTTTCTTCAAGTTAGTTAACACCATTGCCCACACCAGGGTGGTAAGAACAGAACTTGTTTCTCTCCAAAATTATGCCTATTGCTCAGGGGCACTTATGTTGAAGTCATTCTGACAATTTTACAATGCTCTAATTGAACTGCCTGGGCACAGAAGGATTGCTTTTTGCGAAAGAAAAATAGCTGGGAGAATTACAAAAATGGCATATCAGAAAAAGTGCAACATATTCTTGGGCTTTTGAAATGTCAGATTTCTGGGCACCAATTTATCTGACTTTTACATTACAGCACTACAAACAGTCAGAAACTCTTTTTGTCCGTTTTTCACAATAAAAATACATTTCTAAGTGTTATTTTAGCTCAATAATGATTGTACAGATCTATTTATTTTGCATTTATGTGAGTGTATGTTGGGAAGGGGGTGGTTCCCTAAGTAATACTTTGCCTTTGGCGATGTTGGGCAACAGAGGAGAATGCATTATATTAATCAGATTGGACCACTCGCTTAGTGAGAAGACTGTAATCTGAATTTTAGCATAATAAAAAGCATTCAAAGTCCACATGTAGAATTAAGCAGTCACTGAGTTCCTTCTATAAGAATATGTCACTGACATCATCTGTCCTACTCCAGAGTAACGGAGAAGGCTCAAGGCCAGAATTATAATCATGAAGAAATTTCTTTTGATTGTATTATGCCCAGAGAAGCAGCTTAAAAGGTGGCTTGGAAATGAAGAGGGGGTCTATCACTGCAGGAGAATAGTAGCCTCCTGTAGACTCCTTTAT
>NW_011441815.1:0-1055 GCF_000754665.1 Bison bison bison | reverse complement strand
GTCTTATCAGGACTTTCTTCTTCCAGCATCATCTCTATTTGGGGGAAGAATATCTCCCCACAGTGGCTGTTGGGGCTGGAAAAGGTTCTACCTCAAAGGATGCCTTCAGCAAGAGCACGCCATGGGCAAAAAACAAGAAAGCTCAAAAAAATTTCTTAAATCAAAGCCTTAAAAACCATCATAAAAAAAGACAACCTGCTAGTTTTATGGCTCCCTAAAAACACTTTAGAAACACACATGGCTTTCTCCCCAGGCCCTCTGCTGTTGATCTAATTAGCCAATTTGAGGCCCAGAAACAACACAGATTCCCAGAGGCTGGTGGCCCCAGAGAGGCAGGGAACTGCCCAAGAGGGAGCAAACGCTGGCCATGACCTGGATGCAGCCCACTCCTGCCCCCACCTCCTTGTCTGCAGTGAGTGTGACCAGACAACTTCTGTTGAGTTACTAAGTGAGGAAATAGGGCCTTTCCCCCTACATGCTGGTGGACTCTGCACCTGGGGTAGGACCCAGGTCAAACCAGGAACACTGGGAGAGTCAAAATGCAGAAGGCGGGGAGGGGAAGATGGGAACAGGGCGTGCGTGTATAAGTTCACTGGTGAGACAGAGGCCAGCAGTGACTCCTGAGTTCACAGTACTGCATGGCCTTGGACAGGAGCCCAGCTAATTTTCACAACTGCCCTGTAAGACAAACAGGGCAGAAATGATTATTCCAAGAGAAAATCTGTTCACCTCTGGGCTTACAGAAGGAATAGGAAGACTGAAGACCTCCTTCCAAAATGACCAAGGAGTCCCAGTTGCCCAACCTCTCCCGGGCCAGTGGGTCACATCCTGGGATATCAGACTGGAATGGGCCTCTGACCCTGTGGATGGTCAACAGGAACTGGCCAGGCCAAGAAAGGTCCCATAGAGTCTCCACGGCAGTGCCCAGCTCCTTCCCTGGCCAGGCCTCCATCAATGGTGAAGGGACCAGGACTCAAAACTGAGGCCATGGCCTTGGGAACTGCTGAGAAACGAGGGCTCCTCCTCTCCATCTCTCACTCTTTGCCACCCCATGG
>NW_011441814.1:0-1055 GCF_000754665.1 Bison bison bison | reverse complement strand
TTAAATTCTTCCATTTCTAGAAACATGTCTGTATTTTCACATCACAAAAATTATCTTTCCTATTCCTCTGTTATCTTACTCTCTCATTTTCTTTTCTCCCTTTATCCTCATAAATTTCCTCATCTACCAGATGTGTCATCTTCAAAACCACACACCCAAATCTTCAGCTATTATGATCAATTCCCCAAGATGGCTGGTTACTTTTTATACAAAACAATTTGCTATTCTCTTTGTTTTTTCCTTTCCTTTCAGACTTTGTCCTGGAGTAAGAGTGGTTTGGTGAGTAATTCAGTTCACTTGTCCATCAGAATATTTCTAGAACAACAGCCATAACAAAAGTGTCCCTTATTTTTCCTAAAATTGTAAGTGACTATTTAAACAATTTATGCAACTGATATATGTATATAGTATCAAAATTTATACATAATATCATATGTATATATGGTATCAACTCTTATAGTACATAGTGACTAAGTTTAAAGTGTTGATAAAATATTTAAGAACATATAGATAAGCAAAACAGTCTTCCATGGTACTATTTAGATATATCTGGCTCCCATAATCACATTGTGTTTTTGTTGTCTTTTATCTCCATTTCACTCTGTATAGAATTTTTTATTTCTTTTCATATGCTTTAAACTTCAAATGCCATAATGTGCCACATCTATTACTTTATTCTTTCAATTTCAGATGAAGAATGTAATGCAACCTATACTTATTCTAGGAGCAAATGATGACTCCATCATAAGACTTAGCTTAAGACTTTTATTTTTAAAAAGTTGATAAATGAGAATTAGAGAAAATGGTTTGAATTATAATAGACCAATGACATATTAGAACATATCTAAACTTAATTTTGATTTTCAGTTACTTATAAAAGATACAATCTGGTGTATTGGACATTGTACATTTTAAATTTTGCTGTCCTTCCTTTGACTTCACTTTTAATTTTGTGAATTTCCAATCCAAATTGTTATTGGGAAAAAAGATCTCCCTTCCCAATACAAAAGCTCAAAATAATAATTTATTATAATATTTGCTTTCGGTTTTCTCTA
>NW_011441813.1:0-1055 GCF_000754665.1 Bison bison bison | reverse complement strand
TGTTAATATGAGAATGTGTATCCACCTTAATAAAGAAGTTAAAAAAAAAATTTAAAAAAAAAAAAAAACAAAGGTATTTTCCAAAAATAATCATAGTAGTTATTACCAACTTGACTTTAAATCATCTTCACCTCTGAGGAAACTCTATAATAATGAACTAATTTTCCTAGTAACTACAGAGAAGCTTTCCTTCACACGGATACACATTTGGGACTCAGAAAGTAACCTGCGTAAAAGTCAGGAAGCGCCCAGTCTTTCTGCTCAGATGTTGTAGATTAATAGTCATTCGATTTGGGAATGTGAAATGAACTGATAAGAAAAGCTGTTCGTACCAATGACATTTAGGAATGAAAACTGACAGATCACCTGCTTTAGAAGACTTGATTCTTCAGATTTTATGGGGGGTGGGGAAACTTTAGTGCCATTTGCTCTCTTATGGCTTACATTAAACAATTTAATATATAACATGAGGGAGAGAACATGATATAAACAATATATCCAGGAGGAAAAATAAATGACCTCAATCCCAAGAGGCACTGTTATGCACTGGTACTATTCATGTACATTATAAGGAATGATGTATCAGTTTTACTTCTAATCAGTATCTAAATATATCACCGTCGGTTCCTGGAGTGCATTACACTATCTCGCAATGCATGCTCACATTCTGCATTAATGTGGAAAGTATCCATCCGTTATCAGGCAGAACTTAATTCTATATTGAAAAATGAGGTGTCTGCTTGGTACACTTCTATTTTAAGGTTTAAAGTCATTGAGAAACCAAATCTAAAATAGAACCTTGGAACCAAGCTATGCATGGGTGTTGAGAGATAACAGTTTGTTGGTTGTCTGACTCGGAGGCATCACCTATGTTTTGGGGGCCTCTGGTTTCTCCTCCTGCTTGGGAGCATCTAACCCAATGATGCAGTGAAAGCCTTTTAAAAATATTCTTAGAACAAGCTTTTAAATAACAATACATGTGGCTAGCTGTGCTTACTCGCTCAGTCGTGTCTGACTCTTTGCAACCCCTGAAGTGTAGCCTGCCAGGCTTCTCT
>NW_011441812.1:0-1055 GCF_000754665.1 Bison bison bison | reverse complement strand
TAAAAGAATTCAAACATTAAAACTGCTTATTGAAAAAACACTAAAATATTAATATCAATGTGTCTAGGCAATGGAAATGAATAATTTTCTTTGAAGTATTTTAATGTTACACTCTAAGTTTATAATTTTTAAAGAAACATATAAAACTTAAACCCTCAAGTTTGTTAAGTCTCTCTCTATATATATTAACATAGAAGTCCATTAAAATGTGGATTCCTAAATTTGAGGACAGTGTTTGCTTCCCAGAAATATCCTGGTATATGGGAAGTGTATCAAAGAAGGGATAACTTGTTATTCAGGTATAATCAATCCATAGACTTGGGTAAGGTCATGTGGTTTCAACTATGTTTTCAGAAGAGTTATTTGTTGATAGTCCCCAAAGGAACTGCCCTTCCCTGGTGATAGGATCACTGCCACAGTCACCTCTGGAGAGGGATCTATAGTTGCCTGCACTATGCATGTGACATCGACAGATTGCTTTGCTTTGTGAAGTTGGCTGTCTCTATAGGAGCCTCAGGTGTAATTTCTGGTAATTCTGTATGAGTTATCCTTCTTTGCTTGTCCTTTCAAGGAAACGAGACATTGATTACAGAATAGTAAATTCATTTCCATAAAAACTGTAAGCAAAATTAAAAAGATAAACGTTTTCAAATCAAATAAGCTGGGGAAACGTGTCAGAAATATGATAAGAAATAGTGTTCTTTTATTAAAGGACAAATCAAAAAGAAAAATGGCACAAAAGTAAATAGCCAGTAGAAATACATTAAATAAGTAAAAAGTTAATATTCAAGAAGATAAAATAAGTACTTTTTTAACATAATCTTCAATGCTGGCAAGTGTACAGTGAAAGAGATGCTCATACACAGATGAGAGGAGTGCGACTGACACAGTTCTTCTAGAGGTCTGCAAGGCTACATGTATCAAGAGCCTTTAAAATAGCTATGCTCTTACACAATCTTTCCTTTTCTAGGGATCTATTCTAAGAAGAGTGGAAATTTTTCTGGTTATTTATCACTGTGCAACAAATCTTCTAAAATTTAGTTGCTTAAAACAAC
>NW_011441811.1:0-1055 GCF_000754665.1 Bison bison bison | reverse complement strand
GACTGGATTTTATGACATTAATTCTATCTCAAAAATACAGCATTCATGAGGGAAAAAAAGATGTGGTATGTATATATACGATGGAATGCTACTCAGCTATTAAAAAAAAAGATGAGATCCTGCCATTTACTACAACATGGATGGACCTTGAGGACATTATGCTAAGTGAAGTAAGTCAGAGAAAGACACATACTGTATGATTTCACTCATATGTGGAATATAAAAGTAAAATGAAACCAAAGCAAACACATAGCTAATGAGACCAAAGTACTGGTCACCAGAGGGGAGGGGTGTTGGGAACGGGTGGAATGGGTAAAAGGGACCGAACAACTGTATCATGATAGATGGAAACGTCTTGTGGTAGGTACCGCTGTAGCGTATACAAAAGATGAAACATAATGTTGTACACGTAAAACTTATACAATGTTATAAACCAGTGTTTCTCCAAATTTTAAAAATCTTTCTGAGGTCTTTAAAAAAATTTAGTATTTAACAGTATGTCTATATAAATAGTTTCTCCAAATCTTTTTAGTAGTTTAAAACTAGAGTTTTTCTAAAGTAAGCTAAATGATGGAAGTTTATTGAATATCTGGGTCATTTCCAAATAAGATACAATAATGAAACATTAATTGTTGAACATGTCTAAATTTACCTACTTTCATCCTCTTTTAAGACTAAAAAAGCAAAGATGTTTGGGTTTATTGAACATGTATACCACATATAGGACAGAAATAATGCTGTGAGAAAATCTGTTTCTGGAGGTTGTAGAATATGTTCATAAGTTTGCAAATCTGTAGATGCTAGCATGACAATTCATAATTGCTTGCTTCTAGGTTTTCTCTAGAGGTTAGAGGTTGTAAGGTTGAGCATTCTGATTAATACATATAACTGGAACTACTAAAATTAATAAGGAAAGCATCATCATATGCAAGGGAAAGAAAAAAGTAAAAGGATTATAATGTTTTTTGTTAAGGGAATAGAAGGTAGTTTTGTCCTAAGAGAAGTTTAAAAAAAAAATAGAGAAAATGAAGGAAGAGAATAGGTTTATTACTTTT
>NW_011441810.1:0-1056 GCF_000754665.1 Bison bison bison | reverse complement strand
TCTTCACATCAGGTGGCCAAAATACTGGAGTTTCAGCTTCAACATCAGTCCTTCCAATGAATATTCAGGGTTGATTTCCTTTAGGATTGACTGGTTTGATCTTCTGACTATAATGAATTACCACAAATTTTATGGTGTAAAGCAATAATCATCTGTTAATTTATAGTCCTAGAAGTCAGAAGTATAAAGTAAGTCTACAAGGTTATGCTCCCTCCTGGAAGCCCTAGGAGGTCATCTGTCTCAATGCCTTTTCTGTATTCTAGAGGCTACCTACATTCCTTGGATTGTGACCCTTTCTCTTCTTGACCTCCTGCCTCCCTTTTATAAGGATCCTGTTATTACATCAGGTCCACCCAGATAATCCAGGATATCTCCAGCTCAAAATCCTTAATTTAATCATATCCATATCTATAAAGTTCCTCTGCCCCACAAGATAACATATTCACAGATTCTAAGAATTAGGAGATGGACAATTTGGGGGGCCATTATTCTGTGTACCACAGCAGATTTTAGGAGGGTGTCAGAGTTTCGGACAGGACTGAAGTGACTTAGCAGCAGAAGCAGAGTTCAATTAAATAAATAAATTAAATGTGGAAAATACCCTAAGAGACTTAGTTAATAGCATGAGAAAAAGACTTAAAATTTGACCCTTCTGTTAACACATGACTAATGACCAAAATGATCAACTTTACAACAGAGATCACATTTGGCCTTCTTTCCAAAATCAAGCTTGGGAGGCTGGCAAATTGCCTTTGCTCCCAATACTTGTTTATAGTTAACATCTTGGATAAACTAGAATCGATGTCTGAAATACTTACAGGTAATACTCTCAAAACATTGGTTTCTTTTACCAGTGGCTCCCACCTCACACTCTTATCTCAACACCCCCACAAAGAAGAGATACAAACTGAACACTGAGAAATGTTCACTTAGAAACATGAACTTTGCCAAAGAAACCCTCCACAGTTTGAGACTGGAGAACAGCTTTTCATACACACAGAATTACAGAATTACAGACTATAATGGGACCTAGGAAATTTTAAATAATATACTTCT
>NW_011441809.1:0-1056 GCF_000754665.1 Bison bison bison | reverse complement strand
TCCAACCACTAACTCTTGCAACATTATATATGTGTATGTGTGTGTGTGTGTGTGTGTATATATATATATAATATATATAATTGTTGCACACATTCCAATTAATGTGAATAATACATTTTTCCCAAGAACTATATAAATTTATACAGGCAATTTTCAATGTTCAGAAATAATATCAGTTGTGAGTTTTTAAATGCTTAAAACATCCTTAATAACAATAACATTGCTTATGAGTTAATAGTAATTTTAATTGATCAAAGAATAAAATATAATAATTACTATTTTAGAACATGTGTGTGCATATGCACATGTTAATTTGTATCATATCTATAAACATATATATGTACTATATATATACACACACAGGTATATGATGTCTCTATATAGTATACACTATATAAATGTATGTGTAAATACACTCTTGTGGAGTATAAATGTAGACTATATCCATATCTATATGTGCATGTATATGCTTATATATAATGCATTTGTATAAGTTTCTATATACATGTGAATTTTGGATATATTATAAAACTTGCAAGACATACCTTGTGTCAATCACTCTGCTCTTAGCTATGTAAATGATTTCAACTGATGATTTTCCTTTCTCAAATGTTCATTATTCTTTAACTCATTAAAAACTAGGATATGGGAAAAAGAACTTAATGTACTGCCTTGAATGAAACTGCAGTTTAATGTATGAATGAGAGGATCAAGCAGGTAGTGGAGTAAATATTCCACTAGTGCCTCTTAGCTAAAGACAGCTGTTTTTTAGAATATCTTCCCACCTTATCACTCAACAATCTATTATTCCTACTAAGAAGGAAATGAAAAGTGATGCAATCATATGATGGGATGTTTGCTCACTCTGACAGGCAAATAGTCTGTGAAGAGAAAAGTAGTGTTGACTTCATCAAAGAAAAACTGTTGAAAACCAATCAGCTCTCAAATGCAGATAAGAAAACAGTCACTTCTTTTCAAGTCATCAAATGCTTTCAATAAAAATCTATAACTGCAAGATAATTAAAATGTCTGTTAGCATTTTATTAATCATTTCTG
>NW_011441808.1:0-1056 GCF_000754665.1 Bison bison bison | reverse complement strand
TTTGGCATTGCCTTTCTTTGGGATTGAAATGAAAGCTGACCTTTTCCAGTCCTGTGGCCACTGCTGAGTGTCCCAAACAGCACTTTCATAGCATCATCTTTTAGGATTTGAAATAGCTCGACTGGAATTCCATCCCCTCCACTAGCTTTGTTTGTAGTGGTTCGTCCTAAGGCCCACTTGACTTTGCATTCCAGGATGTCTGGCTCTAGGTGAGTGATCTTTCTTCTGCTTCTGTTAGGTCCATACCTTTTCTGTCCTTTATTGTGCTCATCTTTGCATGAAATATTCCCTTGATATCTCTAATTTTCTTCGATCAGTGTAACTATGAATTTCATTTCTTCTGTTATAACCTGCATAATACATTGTTATTATTTTTGCTTTAAGCAATCATTTATCTATCAAAGGTATTTAAATAATAAGAACTTATATTTATCCATGCATTTACCATTTCCATGCTCTTCATTCATGTATATCAAGATTTCCACGTGGTATAGCATTTGTCGTTGTTGTATTTAAAAATACTGCTGCACTTCCTTGTCATTTACATTGTTTCTAACAGAAGATCTGCTAACATCTGTATCTTTGTTCCTCTCACTGTGACATACCCTTTTTCTCTCTTGCCTGTGTCTTTATTACTGGTGTTAAGCAATCTGATTATGATGAACTTTGATATTGTTTTATTCATGACTTGGGATTTTTTTGTGTCTCTTGGATGTTGCTTTATAGTTTTCATCAATGTTTGAAAATACTCAGCTATTACTTCTTCACATGTGTTTTGTTCCTTGCCTCTTCAGGAACTCTTAGTTACACATGCTGTCCTCCAGCACACTGATGATACCTTTTCCCATGTTCCTCTTGGGTTTCATTTGTGCAGTTTGTTATTATGGTTTTACTTTCACTTGCCTTTTTGTCTGCATTGTCTAATTTGCCATTAATTCCATTTAGCATACTTTAGGGTCAAACATTACAGTTTTTCTCTCTGAAAGTTTGGTTTGTATCTACTTTTTATTTTTTGCATGTATATAATTAACATATGTACTTTTTCCTCTAGCTTCT
>NW_011441807.1:0-1057 GCF_000754665.1 Bison bison bison | reverse complement strand
GCTCTTCCGATCTGATGGCAAAATCTTCTACCATCTTAGTGTTTCTCTCATTCCTGCCCCAGCCCCTCTCCCTCTTTCTTGATCATGACTATACTCCATCCACCATCTCTGAGTGGGGTCCCCTTCTGTACCATGCACCAAGCTAGGTGTCTTCAATGAACATGACCTCATTTAAGACCAGCAGCTGTCAGAATTTATGGGTGATGGGCCCAGGCAGAGAGAAATTAGAGAAAGAGCTCCAATTTCACAGTTCAGCATTGAATCCAAGCCTTTTACCTCTGTGTTCTTTCAACTTTTCATGGTTTCATGTGATCTGGGCGCAAAACTCTCTGATTCTAATGCAATAGGAGGTCTGCTTTCACTAGGACCCCCAGGTTTTCAAAGTGAGTTACTGATGGTAAGCAAGGAGGGGGTTGGGGAAGGAGCCCCCAGTGTTAGAAGAAGACTGGAAAGACACAAGAAGATCTCAAGGAGAACAGGCTTGGGCACTTCTTGGAAGGATGGCAGAGACCCTCCCAGCGCTGTCCTAGAAAGGGTCTCCTTTTCTTTCTTGGAGTTAGAATTCCCATGCGCCATGGACCCAAAGCTGACCAGAGGATCAGTCAGGCCTGGACCATGACTCCTCCCCATTCAAGCTTTGGGGGCCACAGGCTAAGGCTGGAAGGGAGAGGAAGGGCAGAGAATCGGCAGCTAGATGACTCTTCCAGTGGGAGTAGGAGAGAAAAATGCCAGAGAAGAGGAAAATGTCAGGGGCAGAAACAATGGCTTGCATATAGACTTAAACCATCCACAGACAAGGCGTCACCTGTCAGTTCTACTCCTTACCAGGGATCTTGATCAGGGGCCTCTGACCTCCCTCTGACCTGCACCTGGTGGCCCAACAGCCCAGGTGACAGCACAGCTGGAATGTACACTCTGACCACAGCTGGGCCCTTGCACACCCTTACTCCAATGCAGCTGTGCAGGCAGCTGTGCCCTGCCCCCACAGCCGCCTCCCCCAACGGCATACAAATGCAGATCTGGTAAACACCTGCCACTAGGTTTGGCTCAGAATGGG
>NW_011441806.1:0-1057 GCF_000754665.1 Bison bison bison | reverse complement strand
GCATTCTGCTTTTGCTCACCTAGCATTTCAACAGCCCACTGCCCTTTCCTTTCATGTTCCCACTTCCAGCCTCATGCTGATGGTTCACTGATTCTGCCTCACATGGCATGTATAGAGAAGAAAGATAGGGGAAAAAAGCCTACTCCTTCATCCACTGTATGAGAAGATTTTATTTATGCAAAATTTCAAATGTTAAATATCAGAAACAAATTTAATCATCAGAAGGATGTCAAGAGGTTTCTTTCTCTTTTTTAGAGCAGCAAAAATACGTCAATAAGACCCTGATGGGCATGGAAAACAGCGGGTTACTCACTGAAAATGACTGCCAATTTATTAAGCACTTTACTATGTACCAGGCACAGGCTTTTATATATACACATTCTCTTAGTCCTAACAAGAGTTTTGAGAACATTATTACTCTATATATTTTAAAAATCCATAACAGAGCATAAATTTGTGTACAAGGCTAAGAAGCAGCAAAGCTGGGTTCAGTTTAAGTGTTGGGTGTTTAAACCATCCTATTTCTCAGCTGATTCAGCACAATAGTAATGATGCCATTAATTTTTTGGAATCTTCTCCTTTTCATCTGCTTGTGTCTGATGATGTAACATTCCAGTGAGTCAACCCCACCCTTTTGAGAAGTTTCACCCAAAACAACTGACTGTAACAAACTTCTGAGATCATAGTTCTCAAAACTATGATCATTTCTAAAATCAAGGTGAAATTTAGTACAGGTGGGACAATGGTTAATGATTTCTAGCACTAAATACATTTGAAAAACATGAAGCTCCCCTGATTCTTAAAACAATAATCACAGGAACATTTCCTAATGTCACTCACAGACTCTGGAATTTGTCACCTACTTTTGGTTTTTCTACAGAAAGTCTTAGGATAAATGATTCCAAATGTCTATGATATTATGAGACAAGTTATAGTCCTCCAACTTTGTTCATTCTCAAGATTATTCTGACTATTCTGAGTCCCTTGTGCTTTCCTAAATTTTAGGATCACCCTGTTAATCTCTTCAAAGACAACTTGTTCAGATTTTGATACAGTT
>NW_011441805.1:0-1057 GCF_000754665.1 Bison bison bison | reverse complement strand
TTAGCATTTATATGTTAGTAAATGCATTAACAAATGAAATGATATGTAGAAATGAATTTATAGCAAGAACTGCAATTGCTCTTTTTTTCTGTTGGACTTCTTTTTACTGTTGGACTGTGATTATAATTTCCTCTTTACAGTCTATTTCTTCAAAAAAATCACAATATATAGCTGCTATTTGTTAAATGAGTCCTTAATAATTACAAATTGTGTTTGCCAAGTTACAGGACTTGGTATTAGATCCTGTCTCTGTTATATCCTTAGCATTTATATGTTAGTAAATGCATTAACAAATGAAATGATATGTAGAAATGAATTTATAGCAAGAACTGCAATTGCTCTTTTTTTCTGTTGGACTTCTTTTTACTGTTGGACTGTGATTATAATTTCCTCTTTACAGTCTATTTCTTCAAAAAAATCACAATATATAGCTGCTATTTGTTAAATGAGTCCTTAATAATTACAAATTGTGTTTGCCAAGTTACAGGACTTGGTATTAGATCCTGTCTCTGTTATATCCTTATGTTCAAGCAATGAAATCTTCCAACCTCAATTTCTCCATCAATGAGGCAACACAATGACCCTCATCCTCAGAGTTGCCCATAAATTGTTTACTGTAAAATAACATATAGTTGCATTGTTATTCTTAAGCATTTTAAAGGTCTGTACTTATTCCAGCAATAGTCAATGGTAAGCACAAAATTATGTCTGCAAAATGTCAGTATAAATGTGTCAAAATTTGGTTAATCTCATTTGTTTCCTATCTCTTAAATTATGGAATTCCACTCTAAAATGTTTATTGGAGTACAATTAATTTGCAATTTTGCATTAGTTTCTGATCTACATAAAGTGAATCAGATATATATATATATCTATATATAGATATGTCTAATCCCATATAGGTCAATACAGAGTACTGTATAGAGAGTTCACTGTGCAATATAGCAGGTTCTTATTACCTATTTTAAATAGAGTAGTGTTTATATGTCAGTTATAATCTTCCAATTTATCCTTTCCCCCTTTCGGTTCAGTTCAGTTCAGTCGCTCAGTCGTGTCC
>NW_011441804.1:0-1057 GCF_000754665.1 Bison bison bison | reverse complement strand
TGGACAGGGAGGCCTGGTGTGCTGCAGTCCATGGGGTTGCAAGGAGTCGGACACGACTGAGCGACTGAATTGAACTGAACTAAATACAAAAACGTTGGAGTCTGGGGCAGAAAAAAGTTTACTGCAGGACTATGCAAGGAGACGGGTGGCTCATGCCTTTAAAAATCCCAATTCCCTGAAAGCTCTCAGGAAAGCCCTTTTCTAAGAAAAGAGAAGGAGGGTTGTGGGTAGTTGTTGCAAAGGTCTTAGTGTCAGAGTCTTTGCTCTTCAGGTCAGGTCATGGTCAGGTGACCATGTTCCTATAAACCTCCATCAAATGAATGTGATTCTCTGTCCTGACAAGAAAGGCCAGGTCCCCAGACAACTCCTACCCCGCCGAAGTCCAGTCCTGGCTGAGAGGAGGCGAATCTCAGCTGCAGGCTCCTTCAAGGCCAGGTCCCCAGATGCTGCCCAGCCGCCATCGCTGAGGGAGGCAAACGCCCAGAATCCAATCTGCCCTCAGGCAGCCCAGGCGTAGGGGGCAAGTCCCCAGACTGCATCCCAGGCAGACGGCTGCCACCTCGAGGTCACAGGGATGGGGATGCAGGAGAGGTTCACCGCTGCTTCAAGGCCTAGGCCTGGCCCGTGCGTGGCCTTGGTGAGGACTCTGGAGCCTGGCAGGACAGAGCCACCAGCCTGTTCCTGGGTCCCAGCTCTCACTCTGGCCCAAGGCTGGGTGGGCTAGAGGGCCCCCAAGGGAGAGGGGAAAAGGCTGGGATCCGCCTCTTACCTCAGACTCAGCCAGACAACCGCCACTCCACCGCCTGTTGGCTGAATGGACCACTAATGGTCACTGGTTGATTTGGTCACTTGGAGGCGGGGCCACTGCGGCACCGACCAATGGCTGAGCAGGACCACTAATGGTCAACTCAGAGGCGGGTGAGGCAAGTAACCACGAAGGCCAACCGGCCACATACCAAGGGATGCACACAACAGTGCTCTATTACACTGTGTGTGTGTGTGTGTGTGTGTGTGTGAATTCAGTCGTGCCCAACTCTTTGTGACCGCATGGACTGTA
>NW_011441803.1:0-1057 GCF_000754665.1 Bison bison bison | reverse complement strand
GGGATCTTCCTGACTCAGGGATCGAACCTGCATCTCTTATGTCTCCTGCATTGGCAGGCAGGTTCTTTACCCCTAGTGCCACCTTGGAAGCAGGGGCCTCTGGGTAGTGGGGGCTTCTGGCTACATCCCAGGAAATGGGAGTAAGGGTGGGACACATGGCCTGGGCAGAGAGGGGGTTGGGAGGAGAGCCAGGGTGGAGACTGTCATAAAAGATTCCCTAGACTGGAAGGGAGGCTTGGAAGCTGCAGAGATGGGGGCTGGAATTGAGGAGAGCCAGAGATATCCCCCAGAAGGCTGGCGTTCTTGTGTCCTGGTCTCTAGACCTTCGGCTTCTTCCCTGTGTGCATCTGGGTCCACGCCTTGCTTTCCATCTCTGTGGTTCTGCATCTTTTTGCTGTCTATAACTTGTGCCTCTGAGAGTATCTTTGGTGGTTTTCTGACTCAGTCTCTCATCCCTGAATTCCTGCCTGACTCTCCCTCTGTTTCCTCCTTAAGGAGTCTCTTTTCCATTCCAACTCTTTCTCTCTTTTAAAATTTATTTTAAATTGGAGGATAATTGCTTTACAATGTTGTGTTAGTTTCTGCTGTGCATATACAAGTGTATATATATCCTCCCCTTCTTGAGCCTCCCTCCCACCACCCCCCTCAACTTTCTTTTCTCATTCACATCTTCCCCTGCTTCCATCTCCCTCTTTGTCATACTAAAAGATGCTGTTTTATTTTTTTTAATTTATTTTTATTTTTTGGCCATGCCATGCAGCATGCAGGATCTTACTTCCCCGACCAGGAAATGAACCCATGACTTCTGCACTGGGACTGTGGAGTCTTAACCACTGAACAACCAGGGAAGCCCCCTCAATGCCATTTTAAATGGTTGTGAGGAAGCAGGGGAGGGAGACAGGAGAAAGGAGGAAAGTGTTATGAAGTCAGCACCTGAGCTGGGATTTGAAGGATGGGCTGAGGGTTCACTGCTGTTAATGTTCAGCCACTCAGTCATGTCTGATTCTTTGAGACCCCATGAACTGCAGTGCTCCAGGCTCCTATCCTTCACTGTCTC
>NW_011441802.1:0-1057 GCF_000754665.1 Bison bison bison | reverse complement strand
TGAAGACATACACCCAACACATACCTAAAACCTAACAGTCCAATAATAAACTGTTTTTTTAACCTCAGCAAGCCTGCCTCCTCTCTTCAATTTCTCAACTACATCTCTCTATTTCCTGAGGTAGACGGTTCAGACAAGTATAATTGTCTTGTCCTGTGACTCCTTTGAACTTTACACTTAAACAGCCTGAGTTTCTTTCAGGAAATTTCTTTTGAGTCTGTCCACTGTTCTCTGCACCTTGAATCACTGCCTTCATTCCAGGGTTTTTTCCACTTTACTTAGATTTACCTAAGTTCATTGTCTTTTCTTCTTACCATGGCTTTGTCCCTACTTCAGTGTCTTTTCCATAATATTGTTAAGAATAGTATTATATTAATTGAAGAATCTCGGGGTGCTTAGTGGTAGGTACATAGGCTATGCTGGAGGGGCCCAGGCTGGAGATATAGTGGGTGATGGCATTGTATGTCTCTGTTCATCACAGTGCCTGAAGCTGCTGGGATCTCATTTCACTCAGTATATTATACATTTCCTTATTATTGGCTGAATGTGTTCTCCATGCCCTCAACACACCCCTTTCCTGCCCACCACCCTCGACCTTCTCATTTTCTGTTCTACTCCTATGTACTGTCTCCATCAACACTAGGTTTGTCATAACATGTCTTTTTCAGATAAATTATGCTTTTGCTATTGTTATTGATATCCCCTCTGATATTGACATGGCTCACTTGTTCATTACTTTTCAGAATCTGCTGAAATGTTACCTTGAGAAAAAGGACTTCTCAAGAAAAATGATTTTTTCAATTAATTTTTCTTGAAGTGTAGTTGTTTTATAATATTGTGTTAGTTTCTGTTTTACTGATATAACCACTATGGAGAACAGAATGAAGTTTCCTTAGAGAACTAAAAATAGAACTACCATATGACCCAGTAATCCCACTACTGGCCATATTATATTAAATAGATCTTTTTGTGTGTGTGTGTACAGTTCTTCTGTGTATTCTTGCCACCTCTTCTTAATATCTTCTGCTTCTGTTAGGTCCATACGATTTCTGTCCTT
>NW_011441801.1:59637-68056 GCF_000754665.1 Bison bison bison | reverse complement strand
GTTCGCAAAGAGTCGGACACGACTGAGCAACTGAACTGAACTGAACTGAGTGATGGACCATCTCTTTCTCCCACTCGGTGCAGCATCTGTAATGCCCTATATATCCACCCTGTATGGTGGATCTTGAGCACGAATGAGTTTCCTGCCTGTCTCCTGGAGGCAGGAGACCTGTGCCATCAGTGTAAATTTTTGCAGACAGGCAGATTTCCTGTTCCTCTCCCGGTGTCAGATGGCTTTTGAATAGTGTCAATGCAGGGCTGAGAGAGTGGGTTTTCTATTCCTCACCCAGCAGCAGCCAAACTTTGTCCACTGTGAAATGGGACAGTTTCCTTCCTCTTCCCTGGGGGCAGGTAGCTTTTCCTATCAAAGTGTGGTCAGATTCCAGATATAGGTGGGTTTCTTTCCTTCCTCCATTAGCAGATGCCTTTGCTTCATATCAGAGAGGAGTTCAAGGTGTGGGCGTGTCTGTCAGGTTTCTTGTCTATGACTCAGTAGCAGTTGCTCATTACTTCATGCACGTGCAGATTCTACAAGGAACACAGATAAGCTTCTCTGGGCACTTTTGCTCAACCTTCAAATGTTGACAGGCCCTGCATGGCTTTATCACAAAGAGAGTATCTCAGAGCTCACACCTGACCTCACCTTTGCTTGTGAGCACTGGGGAACGTTCACAAGCATTGCCAAATGGCTGCAGACTTGCCTTGTGTATGCCATTCCCAGAAGTTATAAACTCTCATGCTCACACATACTTTAAGAATTTAAGAATTCATTAAAACTTACATGCTTTCTTCTTACCAGCTCTATCGAATGCTAACCCTTCCTCCCAAGTCTGTCACAGGTAAAACAATGTTGGTGTTCTTTTGCCTCCTCAGAGAGGCCTGTCACCCTTTGGAACTTAGTTCATCTTGTTTGCAGCTCTCCAAGGGGCTCAGAAATTTATGAATTTGCAAATTATTCATGTTTTTCTCTTAGTTAGAATAGAATCATTGTTCTTTTGTGGCTTTCTACAGCCTAAGATGAAGCTGAAATCTTAATATGTCTTCATTATCAAGGCAGTAAATGTATCTCCCTAACCAATCTGTCTGCAATTGCAGGAGACCCAGGTTCAATTCCTGGGTTGGGAAGATTCTCCATTCCCTGGAGAAGGAAATGGCAACCCACTCCAGTATTCTTGCCTGAAGAATCCCATGGACAGAGAAGTCTAGCAGGCTACATTCCCTGGGGTCCAACAGTTAGACCCGAATTAGCAACTGAACCACCAACCAAGAGCTCTAGTTGAGGATTTTTTTCTTTAATTTTCAAAATTTATCTATTTTTAATTGAAGAATAATTGTTTTGCAGTATTGTGTTGATTTCTACCAAACATCAACATCAATCAGCCATAGGTATGCATACGCCCCCTCTGTCTTAAACCTCCGTCACACCTTCCCCCTGACCCCACCTCTCTAGAGTAGGGGATTGAATATGAAGGACAAAGGAAAGAAAGCTGTTAACTGGAAATAATGGCTCTGCATAGATGTATGACACATTCTACCTCAGAAAAATTCTGAAAAGCAGGTAGTGATTGGAAACCCATCCCATCACAGCAGACACTCTTCATGGGGAGCCTGAGGATTTTAGATGTTAATGCATTTGAATTTGAGATTAGGACGACTGTAACTCGTAAGCAAATTCTCTGTAACTCGTAAGCAAATTCTCAGAGATGATTTCATATGCTTCCATTTACATGTATAGAGTACATAACTTACTTTATTATTTTGTTTAACAAATATTTATTGAACACCTACTATGTGCCGGAAACTCTTCTTGACTCTGAATATTGAGCAGTGAATAAAACACAGAATGGATTTCATAAAGCTCCATCTATAACAACTGGTAGAAAACTGAGAAACACAAGCGTGCTGATTATGGGGCTTCAGTTAGATGAAGAACCCAGCTAATTCCCCCCAATCTGGCTAGTTTGAGTAACTATATTTTTATTCAGGCAAACTGGAATTTTTCCCATTCACTGTAAGGATTTCTTGCCTTTTTACTTACTCAAGGGGAAAACAATTTTCCTAAGTAGAACTCAGCAATTCTCTCTTTGTTAGGGTAGATGCCAATTCAATATTCAGATAACTTACTCTGAAATATGCTTAATTATACTTAGTTGGGGAAATCCCAATAACATTAAAATATTCCATTTGGAAATATGGTATCTGTATTTCTTTCAGGATTTATTCTAAATCTTCTAAAAGCAGTGAGGACAGAGGTAATTATAAATCTAAAATCTGAAAGAGTTTAGACTCAACACAGTGTTGAGTAAGTGAAAAGGATGCTTGAAGTATAACTGCCTGACTAGAAATTACACATTTTCATAAACCTCCTTTTTATGTAAGACATTGGAATTTTAAACCTCGTTACGTACTGTGGAATGCTGACATCCTAGGTATCACCAATGCATCTTATTGATAAAGCGAATACAAATGTACCATTTACCATGGTAAGAGAGACCATCACCTAGACAGTTTTTGATCTTGTCTCAGAGGACTCAGTTAGATTTTTGATAAGCATCTGAAGTTTGGTTTGAGATGATTTTTCACTGTGGAGGCTTACTTAGGATTAAGTGAGGATCATGGCGTATTTAGGGTTGAGGGCACAGCAAAGTGAGGGCACAAATTGTTAATAATTTCTATTGAAGAATCAATACCTTTGGGGAAGTCCTATAAGGAACAATATATTTATTTGCCTGGGCAAGAGTCATCTAGAATATTCAAATTATACCAATGTAGACAACTGAATAGTAACACCAGGTCAGTGATTCTCATTGAACCATGAGAGTGGCTCTCAACTGTGACTGATTTGCCTCCCAGGGGACTTCTGGCAAAGTCCAGAGACCTCACACTTGTCACCAGAGGAGTTGGCGGCTACCGGGCATCTGATAGATAGCTATCAGCCAGGGATGCTGTTCAACATCCTGTGATGCAGAGAACGACAAAGAATTATCCGGCCAGTTTGTTAATAGTGCCCAGGTTGAGAAATCCTGGTGTGGCCCAGAGGTTTATAAAGAGCCAAAGAGTAAAAAATGTTAAGCTTTGGGCCATGCCTTCTCTGTGGCTACTACTCAACTCTGTGATTGTACAAGAGAGTCACAGATAAAATATGCAAATAAATGTGCAGGACCTTGTGCCAAAATGCATTCACAAAAACAAGCAAGGAGCGAGATTCAGCCTGGTGGGCTGTTGTTTGCTGACCCCTAATGGAGACAGTAAGCCGTATGGGGATAGGTAGTCTCAGTTTTCTGTGTCTAAGTATATGAGTTTCTGGTCTCAGCCGTATGCTTTGAATCGTCAATAGAAGCAGAAACGTTTCAAGTAAACATAGATCAAAGAGCAAATAAATATGGAATGTCACATGGAAACCCTAAACTTTCCTAAGAACACCAGCAACATTTCTGTGGAGCGGATTTTCTATGCTATATGAAGTACACTGAAACAACAATCTGTGTGCTGGCACAGCAATTTTCCAGGATGAACTAATGAAACTAAAACTACTTTTTTTGCTGGGTTTTATCTATACTTTCAAACTCACTTAAATAAAAAAGAATGGTGACATGGACTTCCCTGGTGGTCCAGTGGTTAAGACTTCCCCCTCCAATACAGGAGGTGTGAGTTCAATCCCTGGTCGGGGAGCTAAGATCCCACATGCCAAAATACCAAACCATAGAACAGAAACAATATTCTAATAAATTCAGTAAACACTTTAAAAATGGTCCACATAAAAAATTTTCAAATGGTAACATGAAACAAAATAATTGTTTCCTTTAAGATAAAATATGACACTCATTGACAATGGCTTGAAAATTATCCCTTTAACACTTAGTGCTCTTTTTTCCTTCTTTTTTCAGTTTTCTTTTTGCTGCATTTATCACTTGCTGAGAGTGTATATTTTGTTTATTGTCATGCCCTCCCTGTTGAAGAAGGAAATGACAATCCACTCCAGTATTCTTGCCTGGAGAATCCCACGGACAGAGGAGCCTGGTGGGCTAAGTCCATGGGGTCGCAAAGAGTTGGGCACAACTGAATGACTAACACCCACACATAGTACGCCCTCCCTGTGAGGTCATGGTCATTGTACATTTTAGTCACAGCTGTCTCCGCATCACCTAGGGGACCAGAATGAATAGTTGCACCACTCATAGAGAGCTGTAACTATCATCAGAGATAATACAGAGCGCTTATTATGTGCCAGCTACTGTTCTAAGGACTTTACATGGATTAGCTTGTCTGATCACATAACAACCCTGGGAAGAGGGTACTGTTATTATTCACAGTTTATGAGATGAGAATAATGAGACATAAAGAGGCCAAGTGACTTGTTGAGGCCCACTAAACTAGCAGGTGACAGAGCTAGGATTTGAGTCCACATTGTCTGGCTCCAGAATCCACACTTTGAACTATCACACTATAGCTACTTCTCACACTAACCTGTTGCATAAACACACGTATAGACATACATGGTTTGCATATTTCACAATTTCTCTATTGTAAAGCAGGTTACACCTTGACCCTAGAATGAAAATTCTGGAGTGGCATCATGATATTTAGGATGCAGGTCCTTAGATGTCTGTGAGGCACTGAGGTGCCTCCTGGGAAACAGCTTTTCCTGGGCTTCCCTGGTGGCTCAAATGGTAAAGAATCTGCCAGCAATGCAGGACACTGGGGTTGGAAAGACCCCCTGGAGGAGGAAAAAACAACCCACTCTGTATTCTTGCCTGGAGAATCCCATGGACAGAGGAGCTTGGCAGGCTACAGTCCATGGGGTCCCAAAGAGTCAGACACGACTGAATGACTAACACTTTCACTTTCTTTGAAGGAAATAGTTGGAAAACTTAGCTTGTTCCATTGTAGGTGTTCCTACAATTGGAGAGAAAGATAGTATTGATCAGAGACAAGATGTATTGCTTCCTGTGAATGGATATCTGAATCCTTCCTGTGAATGGACAGACGCTTCCATTGGTAAAATCTCAAAGGGTAATTTTCTCACAAAAATCTCAGAGACATCAGGACCACTACTTGGTAATAAAGCCTGACACAAAGGTAGAGGTTGGGAAGGATCCCTACTGCACCAGCTTACTGCACTCAGGCTTACACTTCAGCACTGCCTAGTATCCACAGCCACCAGTCTTGCTCCAGGGCCAGGGCCATATTATCACATGTGGCAGCCAGGCAGCACAGACCACCAGAAACTAGGGCTTGACCACTGGTGTTGGCAGCAGGAGGGTGGTGGCAACTGTCACAGAGCAGCTGCAGCTGAGGGGAGGAAGAGCATCCTGGGAGGTCTCAGCAGCAGACATTACTGCAGAGGAAAGGTATTTCTATGTTGCCACAGAGAAGGCCACATTGACGCCTGTGAATACTCCAGAGATGTACTCCAGAAGGGCCCAAATGATTGGATCAGGAATAGGACTTTAGACAGAGCTAAGGGCCAAGTGCTTGTTACGGTAGCATAACATATGGTAGCATGTTAGAGTTGCCCCCATTTTTCTCCTAATGACTGTGGAGCTTCAGAACAATGGCTTACAACCATTATGGAGCTAAGGCCAATGCTACCTCCAAGAGTAAATGTGTGTGGATATGTGTTTATTTGAGGGAGAGAGAGGCAGATAAGCGGTATATCTGTATATTTAGGTCTAAATCGTTTTTGGTCCTACAAATTGAGTCAATTAACACCAATGCATTGGGTCTTTAATAAAAAAACACAATGGTCGTTGTTGTTCTCTGAATTACTAATGCCCTGAAACTGCCGGAAAGTCATTTGAATATGCTTGCTGATAATACTCTTGATGAGGAATAGAATTTATTTTTTACTTGAGAGCTAATTAATGTAATCTTTAAAATATATAAATCCCATGGTGAGCCCAAATAATTATAATTGAAATGTGGACCTTGCCAAAACTGAGAAAATTAAAATGCAAACAAAATCTGTTAATATACCTAAATTAAAAAAAAAAAAAAAAAACCAAGAGGAAAGAAAACCAATTAACTTCTGGAACCAGGGTTTGGTATTTAGAATGAGGAGATTAAATTATGCAGATATCAAATTAGCACTTGGAATGAAGATGGTGTTGCCCAGCTGCCTTTCAGAGCTTTGCCTTGCACAGACTAAAGTTGCTAGGGAGCAGTGAAGTGAGCTGTTTAAAAGGCCACAGTTGTATTCCCTAAATGGTCCACACAGGGATCATAAAAATTCCTGATGGTATCTTTAGCAGCCTGGAGGTAATTGGAAGGAAGGCCTGGGGCTAGTAATTAAATCACAAATCTTTTCTGGGGAGATCATATGTAGATACACATATAGAGAGACATATATAAATAGATGAGATAAACAATATGTACAGGTATATACATATATATTGTAGTCATTAAGTTGTGTCCCGACTCTTTGCAAGCCATGGACTGTAGCCCATCAGTCTCCTCTGTCCGTGGGATTCTCCAGGCAAGAATACTGGAGTGGGTTGCCATGCCCTCCTCCAAGGGATATTCCCCACCCAGGGATTGAACCATCTCCAGCATTGCAGGCGGATTCTTTACCACTGAGCCACCAGGGAAGCCCATGTACATATATATATTTCACTTATATAACATCTAGTCAGACAGCTGAGCAACTCCATTAAAAAAAAGAAAGACACGAGGAGTATGGGGCTGCTGCTGCTTCATTTTTTTTTTTTTTTTTTTGATTGTAAAACTTTTAGGATATACATCATCATGTGACATCTTATTCTCTGGTGAAAGTGAAGTCGCTCAGTCGTGTCCGACTCTTTGTGACCCCATGGACTGTAACTCACCAGGTTCCTCAGTCCATGGAATTTTCCAGGCAAGAGTACTGGAGTGGGTTGCCATTTCCTTCTCCAGGGAATCTTCCCAACCCAGTGATCGAACCCGTGTCTCCTGCACTGCAGGCAGACGCTTTACCATCTGAGCCACCAGGGAAGCCCATTGCAATTTAGTCAGAAAAACAAAACAGCCAAATGAGTTTTGTTTTGTTTTGTTTTATGGCTGAACAGGCCAATCAACTCAATCCAGGGCCTCTGGTAGTTCTATGTTATGACTACATTTAGGAAATCAGATAAATGTGTCTTTGGTTCTTAGGGATGTTGCTATGTGTTCCTCACTTTTCAAGCAGCTGTCTTTAGCGTTGCGTAGGTACTGTCACAGGCTCTTCCACTAAATTATTATAAGGAGTTCACTATAGGAGCAGTTTGTTTAGACATACTACCATACAGGTTACAGTATATCAGTATGGATGGATCTGTTCTTAACCTCATTGGCCAGCCAGCCAGAGTAATTTTGAATATCAGATCTGGACCCTGGGGGAACTTGGCCTTTTCTGAGACAAGCTGTTGAGTGTGTACCCTGCTGCACAACCTTGAGATGACCATTAACACTCAAAACTCCATTGTGGGTGCCATCACCACATGGCCAGATTCATAGTACACCTGAGAGAGCAGTTGGAGATGAGAATGGTTTCAGAGACTTATAACCTGGCATTGACAGGGACACGAGTCATTCATCTTACTCTGATTATTCTGGCTTCTTAGCCCAGAGGAGAGAAAACGAGTCAGAAAAGCAAAAAGGTTGTGGAATTAGTTTGGTATCATTCTGTCTGTTCCCCCAAGGCAACAAAATTGCAGAGAATGGGGAGAAAATCAGAGGGAGAATAATTTCTTACCAAGTACTATGTTCGAAAAGCAAACTGGTAAAATGAACAGTTAATGAACACAGCAGCTCATTTAGCAAATATATATATATTTTTTTTTTTCATTAACTATGTAGCAAATGTTAAGCTTGGAGTTACTAGGATGAGGTAAATCAGAGAAGGCCCCTGCTCCAGTAGAACTGCAGCCTCGTGTGGGGTGCACACTTTCGTTGAATAGTTACTCTGAAAGAAAGAAGCACAGCTCTATAGACATGCATTAGGAAGGAAGCAGAAGAATGGGCATGAACAAAATAATGTAGTTTTTGTAATATGGCTAGGCTAAATCCTACTCTAAAGTGGAATGAAGGCCTACCTAAATCATTCTTATATTTGATCATATCTGCCAAAAACTTTTGTGATGATCACATCCCTGGTATTGTATCTACAAACCTCTTTTCACACTGATTACAGCAGAACTCTCATTCTTTGCAACAAGTTGGAACTTTGGGAAAACAAGCAAGTATGGTACATCTCTTTAAAATATACTACAACATAATTTTAGAGATGGAAACTTTTTAAATTAGCTCTGCATACTCTGATACTATTAATATACACCAATATGCAGTATTTGTCTTTTTCTTTCTGACTTACTTCACTCTATGTAATAGGCTCCAAGTTCATCCACCTCATCAGAGCTGACTCAGATGCATTCCTTTTTATAGCAGAGTAATACTCCATTGTGTGT
>NW_011441801.1:58398-59457 GCF_000754665.1 Bison bison bison | reverse complement strand
TAGTGCTGCAGTGAACACAGGGGTACATGTCTCTCTCTCAATTCTCGTTTCCTCGGTGTGTATGCCCAGCAGTGGGATTGCTGGGTCGTTTGGCAGTTCTATTCCCAGTATTTTAAGGAATCTTCACACTGTTCTCCATAGTGGCCGTACCAGTTTGCATTCCTATCAACAGTGTAAGAGAAAAATGGTACCAAAGAGCCTACGTGCGGGGCAGCAAAAGAGACACAGATGTAAAGAACAGACTTTTGGACTCAGTGGAAGGAGGAGAGGGTGGGATGATTTGAGAGAATAGCATTGAAACATATACATTACCATGTGTAAAACAGATAACCAGTAGGAGTTTGACGTATGATGCAGGTCCGGTGCTCTGGGACAACCTAGAGGAATAGGGTGGGACGGGGTTCAGGATGGGGGGGACTTATGTATACTTGTGGCTGATTCATATTGATGTATGGCAAAAACCATCACAATATTGTAATTATCCTCCAATTAAAGTTAATTAACTAAAATATACAAATTACTGTAAAGTTTTTAACTTTAAAAATTATTGTTAAAGATTTTTTTTCCTATAAAGTTTCCCTAGTTTGATATAAGCCTAACATACCTTATTTCTGAGGTAGAAATGAGGACGTGGATATGTGCCTGCCACTGAAGATTATTTTGCAACTTTGCAGTCTGTATAAAACTAATCTATTTTACGATAAAGCTGGTGTGGTAGGTACAAAACTGAATCCACATGTTGATGTGTGATGGGAAGGTAAAAGAATTTTATTTACTGTTTCTACTGGGTAGTGGAAATTTAATTTCATTCATTTCTTCCCCTATCCCTGTTTTTCTTTCAGGGTTCAATCTAATGAGAGGGAGATTATATACTGCCAAGGCATAGGAAAGGGGCTTTGGCCTGAGTAGTCTTTGCATCTGGGTGTCTTCCAAGTGGTCCTTATTCCCATCTGTTCATTGGTCCCCATGAGTCATAGCCAAGTCCCACTCCCAACTACAGGCCACCTTCAGTTTGCTTCTTTGTATGCCACTGTGGATGCATGGAAATTATCCTGTTTG
>NW_011441801.1:56878-58188 GCF_000754665.1 Bison bison bison | reverse complement strand
CTTGGGATCGATAACCTTGCTCTACCATTATGTAATCTTTCTGCCATGAATCCTTTTATTAAAAGTTCTCCGCTCCTCTTACAACATCCATTTTTTCAGCTATAGTTCCTGTATTTTCTGGTTTCCTGAATGCGGCCAGGTCATCAAAGATCACAGATTACTGAATATGCCATTGAATAATAGCATACAGCCTTATGTTAATATAAATGTGCTGCTTTTTTTTTTTTTAAGATTAATAAGTCATTCAAACCTCAAGCAAAAGCAACAAACTGTTTTGTCTGGGTCTTGAAAGAATCTCAGTGTTCTGGAAAGAGAGGTCACACTCAGATAACAGGTACTTCATATTTTCACAGAGAGCTGTAGGACTATATGCTTATCATGTTAATATTTCCTGTAGGCTTCATCTTCTTTTGATGGAGGAGGGCATTACTGTGGATTAAAAGGTTTATTGGAGTTTAGATTTTTTGAAAATTCCAGAAGTGAGTGAGCAGCAAACGTTTTTTTAGAAATTGTTTTTGTTCTCTGTGTTTTCTTTCCAAAGTAAAATATTCTCTGATTTTTTTTATTTCTCAGAATAGAAGAATGATATCAGTGTGTCTTTGTGTGTGTACGTGTACCACTGATTCAATTATCACCCTCCAGTGTTTTTGACTTCTTGGTCTATTCATGACCTTCGTACCCTGTCAGACTCTCAGGAATCAAGCTTACGTGAATGCAATTGTTTCTTCTCTACAGAAGGAGGCGTAAAATGATGTTTTCTTTCAGATAATGCCCCTTGGAAATCCAAACAGGATATGTTTCTTTCTCTTTAGTGATAAGTGAATTGTATGAAATCTTATTGCTAGGTATACAATATTTATTTACAATGCCACCGTACCTCTCCATTTATTTTATTATAGCATGATATGGAGGAAATAGTGCTAGACTCATTTCCAGAATTTCTAAATATGTGTCTCCAGTTCTACCTACCCATTAATGGTGTTCATATTTATCACATTCACAACCTCTTTTTTTTCTCATTTGTAAAATGGAAATAATATTTTCCAACCCATCTGACAAGGCTTTTGCATATTTATTGTTATTGCTAAGTATTTTGCCTTAAGTAGTTCTTAATCTTTCCATTTATAAAATAGAAATTTTGTGTTCTCATTGTTGATTTTGAGTTTTCCTTGATGCTGCTAAGTTGCTCAGTCTTGTCCGACTCTGTGCGACCCCATGGACTGCAGCCTACCAGGTTCCTCCGTCCATGGGATTTTCCAGGCAAGAGTACTGGAGTGGGTTGCCATTGCCTTCTCCTAGACAAGGATAAT
>NW_011441801.1:56579-56711 GCF_000754665.1 Bison bison bison | reverse complement strand
TAATACATAGTATGGAAAAGACTCCCAAGTTCAGTATAATCTTCATAAAGCTCCAGTCAACCAAGACATTCCCATAATAAAGGTTTTCTTTGGTGAGTGGAGCAAAGTCAGCATCATGGCAATGCGGTTGGT
>NW_011441801.1:54605-56479 GCF_000754665.1 Bison bison bison | reverse complement strand
TGATAAAGGCATCGTATTATAGTGAATGGATCTTGGGGTGATAAGAGCACTAAAATGGTGAGAAGGATTATATCCTCTAGGTAAGGTAGTCTAAATGCTTGGATTTGCTAGATTTTTGGTTTTTTTTTTTTTTTTTTAATGTTCATAGTATTTTATTTCTTCTTTTGACCATGTGGCTTGTAGAAACTTAGTTCCCTGACCAGGTATCCCTGTACCCCTTGAGTTAGAAGCACAGAGTCTTAACCTTTGGACCTTCAGGAAAGTCCCTGTTGATAGTATTTTAGAAAGACAAGTGTCCAATAAAGTGTTAGAATGTAAAGTTTATCTATTTCAGGGCAATATATCCAGTCCTTGTGAAATTTGAAGACTGAAGTACATTCCAGATGAATCACCAACAGCCTGTTCTGCTGTAGTAACAATATTAGTTATTGATACAGCTGAAATGAGAGGACCGGCTGGGCTGTCACAGGCCTGCTTTCTCCGGGCCAGGGGACCACCGTGTGCAAGAGGCTTCCTTTAGTAGTGTGCTGCTGTTCACTTGCTAGGTCATTGGTTGTTTTCCCTGTTTGTGCCACATGTTTTGCATGATGAGCCCAAAGTGCATCAGAAAATAAGACAAAGGTTAGGAGAAGAGCAGAGCAAACAAAGATGTTCAAGCTTTTGTTGTTTTAGGAGCACAGTGATTCAATATTAGACATTTTGTTTATTTTGAATTCCTGTATATTATGTTTCAGTGAGTTGAGGTAGAATTAGTTTATAACTGAATTTGAAAATAAGATGTTTTATTGATTACAAGCTTATCCATTATATAATATATTTTACTGATACCCAGTCTAATATCTCCTGGTGATGAAAATGATATCTAATTTAAAAGAAAAATAAACAGCAGCATATAGTGTGCACTCACTCTAAATGGCTATTCAGCTACTCAGTAACAATTAAATATGGCCTCTCCTTTGATTCTTTATAGCCAATGCACTTTAAAAAAATTCTTTGGCACACCTCACACAGTCTGATAACATTCAATATCCTTACTGAAATGTTGAGAGAATTTTAGTCTATCTTGAAGGAAAACCAAATGTAAGGTAGAAGATTGAAATGCAAGCTTATAGTAGAGAGAACCTAAGTGTTTGCCATTATCATATTTCTGTTTTATCTAGGAGAGCGTTTCTCAACCATGGATGATTTACCGCTCTCTGCCTGAGGCAACATTTGGCAATGTCTGGATACTTTTTTGGTTGTCACAACTGAGAGGTGCCACTGGCATCTGGTGGGTAGATGCCTTGATACTGCTAAGCACTTTACAATGCATAGGACAGCTCCCACCCCCTGCCTCCTTTCACCTCTCATTCGCAACAAGAATTATCTGGGTAAAAATGTCAGTGGTGCCAACGTAGAGAAATCTTGACCTAGGACAGACATCTGATGAGATCTTAGGATTTTTGAGGAATAAATTTCCCTAACACTTAACAGTGAAATCGACTATGACTGAGGGCACTGTTGCTTTGAGTTCAAGCACACAGACTTCTTATCTGAATTCAGGGAGTTATAACTTCCTAGTGTTAGCGTTAGCTGCTCAGTCGTGCCCTACTCTTTGTGACCCCATGAACTGCAGCCCACCAGGCTCCTCTGTCCATGAGATTTTCCAGGCAAGGATACTGGAGTGGGTTGCCATTTCCTTCTCCAGGGGATCTTCCCACCTCAGGGATCGAACCCAGGTCTCCTGCACTGCAGGCAGATCCTTTACTGAGTGAGCTACAAGGGAAGCCCCATGCCCTACAAAAAAATATCTCTTATACAATTAAATTCGTGAAGAAAAGTCACCATTCCTGCTTGGGAAAATGATATACTTTCCATTAAAAATCCATTAGATG
>NW_011441801.1:54001-54505 GCF_000754665.1 Bison bison bison | reverse complement strand
CACTGCAGGCAGATCCTTTACTGAGTGAGCTACAAGGGAAAGACCCCACTGACCTCAAAAAATAAAATACTCTTATACAAATATAAAATTACTGTGAAGAAAAGTACACCATTCCTGCTTGGGAAAATGATATACTTTCCATTAAAAAATACCATTAGATGAAGAGATTATCATTAGGATTAAACTATAAAACATTTATGTTTCTGTAGACCAAAGTTATCCAGTATCAGTAATATCATAGGTTTCAACTCTGTACTATGTCATCTATTTTCAGATAATCATAACCTGAAAGAAAGTCCTATTTGGGAGAGAGATGTCAGGATGCCTCTTCAGTGTGCCTTGCTTGTATTTCAGCCTATCACAATAATTACGGCTAGGCTTCCCTGGCGGCTCAGAAGGCCAAAAATCTGCCTGCAATGCAGGACACCTGGGTTTGATCCCTGGGTCAGGAAAATCCCCAGGAGAAGGGAATGGCTATGCACTCCAGTATTCTTGACTGGAGAA
>NW_011441801.1:51800-53901 GCF_000754665.1 Bison bison bison | reverse complement strand
TTTGCTGACATCATTTCAGTTGACATACATTTTTGAGATCACAAAGTTTACTATTGCTTGGGAATTGTGAGAATATCTGTATTAGTCTGGTTTGGGAATTTTAAAAATCACTGTAAGAATTAAGTAAATAAGAGGTTCCATATAGCAATTAAGGATTAAAATGAGAATTATTAGAGTAAAGATCTGAAAGAATGTAACTGAAGGATCAGCTGAAAACTCACTGTGATATTAGTCTGAAGACTTGGAGTGAGTGAAGCTGCCAATCCTGAGGAAGTCCAAGAAACTTCAAATACCACAAAGTAGGAGTTTGCAGAGTGGTCTGGAACTGAATGCCCAACCCTCTGATTTTCATGATGTATTGAGCAATGATAGCTTTTGTATCATTTCTACTTTCCAATTTTCTCAAGGGTTCCTCTCATTAGTAAAATCAAACTTGGATCTGTAGAGTGAAGGTGGTGCTGAGAAACAATTCCCAGACTTAGGAGGGACTGGAAGCAGTGAGGCCAGGTTGACCATGAAAATCTCCTCCTTGATGGATTGCTTGCACTCATCATTGAGGGTAGATAAGAATGGGCAGCTTCAAGTTTCACAAGATTTCACAGGGTTATAACTGCATTTTCATAAGGATAAGTGAGGATGGGCAGCTGAAGTCTCAGTAGAATTCTCAGTGTTACAACTGCCTGATAATGAGGGGATGTGAGGATGCACAGCTTAAAAATCTCACAAGATTTCAGTGTTATAATTGCCTTTTAATAAAAAGTCATCAACATTAAAATAAAGGTCATGAAGAAAGATAAAGAAGGACATTATATAATGATAAAAGGGTCAATAGAAGAAGAGGATATTACACTCATTAATATATATGCACACAATATAGGAGCACCTAAGTACATAAAACAAATACAAGCAGACATAAAAGGAGAAATTGATGGAACTACAATAATGGTAGAAGAATCTAGCATCCCACTCACATCAATGGACAGATCTTATAGACAGAAAATGAATAAGGTTACAGAGAATCTAAATATCAGAATATTTAATATTTTCAAGATATTACATTAATAAAAAAAATACACATTCTTTTCAAGTGCAGTTGGAGCATTCTCTAGGATAGACCTTGTACTAGGGCAAAAAACTAGCCTCAACAAATTTAAGAAGATAGAAAATTTTCAAGTATCTCTTCTGACCAAAAAGCATGAAACTAGAAATCAACCACAGAAAAAGAAATGAGAAAGATTACATGGAGACTAAACAACATGCTACTAAAAAACAAATATATCAATGATGAGATCAAAGAGGAAATTTAAAAATACCTTGAGACAAATGACAATGAAAACAGCTATACAAAATCTATGGGATGTACAAAAACAATCCTTAGAAGTTTATAGTTATACAGGCCTTCTTCAGGAAATAAGAATAATCTCAAATAACCTAACTTACTACCTAAAAGAATTTGTACAAGAAGAACAAACTAAAACTAAAGTCAGTAGAAGGAAGGAAATAATAAAGATCACGAAATAGAGATTGAAAAACAGTAGAAAATCAATAAACTCAAGAGCTGGTTCTTTGGAAAGAGTAAGTTTTAGTGTTAGTTGCTCAGTTGTACCCGACTCTTTGTGACCCCATGGACTGCAGTCCACCAGGCTTTTCTGTCCATGAGATTTTCCAGGCAAGGATACTGGAATGGGTTCCCATTTCCTTCTCCAGGGGATCTTCCCAACCCAGGGATCGAACCCAGGTCTCCTGTACTGCAGGCAGATTCTTTACCGACTGAGCTCCAAGGGAAGCCCTTTGAAAGAGTAAACCAAGGTTAAATCAACAAATCTCTGGCAAGGCTCACCAAGAAGAAAGGACCTAAATAAAAGAGAAATGTAAGGTGAGAAATAACTGCTAATACCCTAGAAATATAGAAAAACATAAAAGAATACTCTGAGCAATTATTATGCCAACAAATTGGATAACCTAGAACAAATGGAGAAGTTTCAAGAAACATATAGCCTACCAAAATGGACTCAAGAAGAAATAGATAATTGAAACAGACCAATCACTAGAAGTGAAATAGAATCTGTAATTTAAAATAAGAATAAAAAAAACTCCCCAT
>NW_011441801.1:50415-51700 GCF_000754665.1 Bison bison bison | reverse complement strand
TATGAAAAATACACAGCCAACACAATATTCAACATTGAAAAGCTGAAAGCCTTCCCATTGAACTCTGGAACAAGACAAGGATGCCCACTCTCACCACTTCTATTCAACCTAGTATTGGAAATGTTAGCCACAACAGTCAGAAAAGAGAAAGAAATAACAGGTATCCAAATTGGAAGGGAAGAGGTAAAAATGTCATATGCAGATAACATGATACTCTATATAGAAATCATTTAAGACTCCACACAAAAACTATTATAACTGATACCTATGATGATTCATGTTGAGGTTTGATAGAAAACAGCAAAATTCTGTAAAGCAATTATCCTTCGATAAAAAATTAATTAAAAAAAACTGTTATAACTGATAAATTCAGCAAGGTAGCAGGATACAAGATTAACCTATAGAAACTGATTGCATTTCTTTGCACTAACAGTGAAATATCAGAGAGGGAAAGTTTAAAAAAAAAAAAAAGTCCCTTTAAAAATTTCATCAAAAAAGTAAAATACTTAGGAGTGGACCAAGGAGGTGAAAGGGTTACATGCTGAGAACTATAAAGCATTGATAAAGGAAAGTGAAGATGACTCAAAGAAATGGAAAGCTATCCCATGCTCTTAGATTGAAAAAATTAGTATTGTTAAAATGGCCAAACTACCCTAAGTAATATATACATTTGATCCCTATCAAATTACCCAATCCATTTTTTATAGAACTAGAAAAAATAATCCTAAAATTTATATGGACCAGAAAAGACCCATAATTGCCAAAGCAATCCTCAGGGGGAAAAAAAAAACAAAGTTGCAGGCATAACACTCCCAGACTTCAGACAATACTACAAAAAGCTACAAGAATTGAAACTGTGTGGCGGTATTGGCACCAAAACAGACATATGGATCGATGGAACAGAAAAGAGAGTCCAGAAATAAACCCATACACCTATGGTCAATTAATATTCAGCAAAGGAGACAAGAATAACAATGGAGAAAAGATACTCTTTTTTTAATAGATTGATAACTTGTTCACATTTAATTAATTAATTTATTTTCATCTCACATGCTAGTAAAGTAATGCTCAAAATTCTCCAAGCCAGGCTTCAGCAATACGTGAACTGTGAACTTCCGGATGTTCAAGCTGGTTTTAGAAAAGGCAGAAGAACCAGAGATCAAATTGCCAACATCCGCTGGATCATAGAAAAAGCAAGAGAATTTCAGAAAAACATCTATTTCTGCTTTATTGACTATGCCAAAGCCTTTGACTGTGTGGATCACAATAAACTGTGGAAAATTCT
>NW_011441801.1:49993-50315 GCF_000754665.1 Bison bison bison | reverse complement strand
AATGCAATACCTACAATATTTTTCATAAAACCAGACAAAGACACTACCAAAAAAGAAAATTACAGGCCAATATCTTGGATGAATATAAATGTAAAACTTCTCAACAAAAAATTAGCAAACTGAAAGCAAAAATGGGAAAAAAAAAATTGTATACCATGATCAAGTTGGATTCATCCCAGGATCACAAAGATGATTCAACATATGCAAATAAATCAATATAATATGCTACATCAACACAAGACAAAAACCACACAATCATCTCAATAGAGGAAGAAAAAGCACTTGAGAAAACTCAATATCCATTCATGATTAAAAACTCTTA
>NW_011441801.1:47919-48692 GCF_000754665.1 Bison bison bison | reverse complement strand
TATACTCAAGGGCTTCCCTGGTGGCTCAGTGGTAAAGAATCTGCCTGCCAATGCAATCGACATGGATTTAATCCCTGATCTGGGAAGATTCCACATGCCACAGAGCAACTAAGCCCGTTCACCAGAACTACTGAACCTGTGCTCTAGAGCCTGGAAGCCACAACTACTGAATCTACGTGCCTGAGAGCCCGTGCACCACCACAAGAGAAGCCACCACAGTGAGAAACCTGTGCGTCACAACTAGAGAGTAGCCCCACTCACCGCAACTACAGAAAAGCTCGTGCAGCACCGAAGACCTAGGTCAGCCAAAAATCAGTCAATTAATAAACAAAATTATAAAAAGTAAACTCAAAATGACTTAAAGACTTAAGTAGAAGATATGACACCAGAATAGGACATAGGCAAAACATTCTCTGATGTAAATCATAGCAGTGTTTTCTTAGGTCCGTCTTCCAAGGCAATACAAATAAAAGCAAAAACAAACAAATGGGACCTAATGAAATTTATAACTTTTGTACAGAAAAGGAAACCATAAAAAAAATGAAAGAACACTCAAAGAATGGGAGAAAATATTTGCAAACAATGTCACCAACAAGGCTTAATTTCCAAAATATATAGACAATTCATGCAGAGCAATATTAACAAAACACATAAAAACCCCAAACAAGAAGACACACACACAAAAACAAATAGAAGACCCCAATAGACATTTCTCCAAAGAAGGCATACAGATGGGCTGATAGGCACATGGAGGAATGTTCAACATTGCTAGT
>NW_011441801.1:47250-47819 GCF_000754665.1 Bison bison bison | reverse complement strand
GATAATTATCAGAGAGATGCAGATGAAAACTACAATGAGGTATCACCTCATACCAATTGGAATGGCCATCATTAAAAAGTCTGCAAGTAGTAATTTCTGGAGAGGGTGTGAAGGAAAAGGAACCCTTCTACATTGTTGATGGGAATGTAAATTGGTACAGCCACTATGGAAGACAATGTAGAGATTTCTTAAAAAGCTAAAAATAGAGTTTCCATATGATCTGGCACCCTATGCTTGGGCATATATCTGGACAAAACTATAATTAAAAAGGATGCATGCATCCCAATATTCATAGCAGCACTATTTACAATAGCTAAGATAGGGAAGAAACCTTAACATCCATTGACAGATGAATGGATAAAGAAGATAGTGGTACATGCACACAATAGAATATTACTCAGCCATAAAAAGAATAAAATAATGCCATTTTCAACAACATGGATGGACCTAGAGATTACCATACTAAGTCTAGTAAGTCAGAAAGAGAAAGACAAATATCATATGATATCACTTATATGTGAAATCTAAAATATATATAACTTGCTATATATATATATATTTTTTTTTTT
>NW_011441801.1:46404-46801 GCF_000754665.1 Bison bison bison | reverse complement strand
ATTTAAAGAAAAAATAGCAAAATTTATTTTGAAGTTTATGACAAATGTAGAAATAAACTATATGATAACAGCAAAATTAATGCTGCCCTATGAGGTAAACTCAACCATGTCTATTATTAATTTAAATATAAATTAAACTCTAAAAGATTATCATAATGGTTAGTACAAATAGCTCGATCATGTCTGACTCTTTGTGACCCCATGGACTGGGTCAGGAAGATCCCCTGGAGAAGAGAATGGCTACCCACTCTAGTATTCTCGCCTGGAAAACCCCATGGACAGAGGAGCCTGGTGGGCTATAGTCCATGGGGTTGCAAAGAGTCCGACACAGCTGAGCAACCAACCCTTTCATTGGAAAAGCAAGAATGTTTTCAAATCAATGAAGTTTCTATTTATC
>NW_011441801.1:45930-46304 GCF_000754665.1 Bison bison bison | reverse complement strand
AGGGAAAAAAGATAGATTACATGTAGGGAAAAGATTATGATAAATTACTTCTTATCAGAAACAGTAGAAGCTAGAAGACAATGTACGTTTTTTAAGTGCTGAAGGAAGAGTGAATTTAGAATTCTATATTTAGTGAAAATATTTTAAAAGATTAAATACAGATATTTTAAATAAGTTGAAACTGAAAAAATTACAAATCAGATCGGTACTATAAGAAATGTTAAGGGAAGATCTTCATTCTAACAGGAAATTGTACCATATGGAAACTCAGCAAAACAGGGAGAAAGAAAGAGTCCAAAGAGGTGATTTTATGGGTAAATTATAAAGTATATTTTGTTTCTCTTAATTTTTATAAATGACAGTTTATTTAAAGA
>NW_011441801.1:45332-45827 GCF_000754665.1 Bison bison bison | reverse complement strand
GTTTCATACATGATATTTTACATGTTTCACTGCCATTCTCCCAAATCTTCCCACCCTCTCCCTCTCCCATAGAGTAGCAAAGTTGTCAAACTAAGGTTGAAGAAACAATACAAGGTATAAATATTGTGAGTTAAAGAGTGACTATTACTACAGATGCTACAGATATCAAAAGAGTAATAAGAGAACATTATGAATTCCTTTATGCCAATATATTCAATAAGGTAAATGAGAGCACCGAATCCTAACCACTAGACCAACAGGGAGCACCTCAATAAGCTAAATGAAAATGACAAATTCCATGAAAAATACAACTCACCATTTCTACTCTCAAGAAGTAGCAGATTTGAATATGTGAATACATCTTAAAGAAATTTAATATATAAATAAGTTACAGGTATTTTCAATAACAAGTAAAAGTAATCTATAGTGAAAAAACTCAGAAGAGTAATTAGTTTCCTCCACAAGGAGATTGATGAAAGATAAAGAGACAACATT
>NW_011441801.1:43181-45108 GCF_000754665.1 Bison bison bison | reverse complement strand
AGACAACATTGTGGGGCGATGGGAATATTCTTTATCTTATTTAAATATTGGTTTCATAGTTGTATACATTTGTCAAAACATATCATGTATACTTGTGATCTCTGTGTTTTAATGTTTATAAATTAAATCTCAAAAAACACCCTTAGTTTGAATGAAACTAAACACATGTTAAAATTGCCATGAGCAAACTCTGGGAGATGACAGGGAATGCTGGTATGCTGCAGTCCATGGGGTGGCAAAAAGTCAGACATGACTGAGTGACTGAACAACAATAACCCACCAAGTGCCAGCTTACCCATCAGTCTGCCTATTCATAGCACATCAGCTTTATTGGAGGATAATGCTGGAATCATCTACAGTGTTTTCCTTTTGTCTCAGATCCTTGCTTCTTTCTCACCTTTGTGTCAGGACAAACAAGTATCTGAAACATGTTGGTGCCAGTGGAGTTTGGTTTTAAACTCCAGTCTGTCTTTGAAGATATGTTTTCTCAAAGGGACTGCTCTTTTCTTTTAACTATCACAGGACATTTGAAGCACAAACGCCATGCCAAAGGACCCATTATTAATAGTAGTACTACATTTTTACCCATGGTATAGGTATCATGCAATGGAAATAGCTGAACGCTTTCAGGCAAAACTTTCCTGATGCCAATTTTGATGATAGTATTCCACTACAGTTATGGTCTATTCCTCTCCAAAGCAGCATTGTTGAAATCACTCTTTTATACGTTGGTGGTGCAAATCCAAGTGAAAGTACTGTGTATCTCTGCAAGGGCTGTGGTGAGGCCTTCCCAAACTAAGTAACCAAGATCAGTTCTCTCAATCAAGTAGGGGAATGCCTATTACCTGTGATAGCCAATACATATGGATTTAACATGTACTAGATGCTTTGCATTGTTTATGTTAGGTTACCAGGAAGCTTGATTCAATTCCTGTCTTCAAGGAGCTTATAATTAAGTGAGAAGATGACATAAACACAAGAAAAGTGGCAAAGAAATAGCCTAATGAGTAAAGGATTTTCTCTTTTCATTTTCTGAGTCTGTGATAGTTGAAAAACTGTATGTCAAAAATGTCAGACATACTAGATATTGGAGCAAACTGACAAGATATTGTGGGTAATTCTATATCTCTGTTAGGCAATACATTGTTACATAAGTCTATAATATGTTGGCACTTAAGAAATAAGCTGTATGTAAAAATAATTGTACTATATAAATTTGCAGTCGACTCATCCTGTGAAAAAGTACCAGGAAGAAATTCTGTTTCAGTTTCCTTTCTTTCATTCTTTAACATGGAGAAAGCTGAGCATGCATTATAGATTCCTTCTTCATGTTTCCTTCCATCTTTGTAGAAGCTCTGTTTCAAGACAAGGAATTTTTTTTTTCAGAGAAATCCAAATTGTATGGGGTAATTTCACTAGTTTTTATTCATAGGTAAATACGTGAGAATATTATAGGATAGAAGTGTGTGTAGCTAATTATGTTCTTCATTTCTCTTATTTTTAAAATACTCAGGACCATTAATGTGGGAGGCAGTTTTCCCTCACTTGCTATATGAATTCAAATCAAAATAAAACAAATACAGGAGCTGGGATTTGTTGCTACTCTAGAGTTGACAGTGAGATGTGCAGGAGGTGATCAGGCTGAGACAAGTTGTTTTGTATCAGTTTTATCAGTCTAACATTTCTTTGACTCTAGGATTAAGCACAGTATCAGAATCTAGAGTCATTCAGGCAAGAGAAAGGTCCCCATTACTAATAAATTTTTAGAATTTTATTGCTGAAATTTACAAACTTTAGAAACCATCTGGTATAACGCATGTTTTTGGTTTTTTTTCCATGGAGAAACTAGCAAGAACAAAGACACTAAATGACCTGACTGTCATATGACTTGTTAGTGGCATAGTCTGGTCTCCTGCTGGTCTGTTTT
>NW_011441801.1:42522-42962 GCF_000754665.1 Bison bison bison | reverse complement strand
TGTGCCCTCACCTTCCACTTTTTCCTCCCTCATTCCACTCTGCCCTCTATTTTCTCTCCTCATTCATCTCTTTTTTCTGTACCTTTCCTGATAACTGTAAAAGGGTAGCATACAGAATAAATGTCACATGAAAAGATGCTCAACATCACTCATTATCAGAGAAATGCAAATCAAAATGAGGTATCATCTCACGCAGGTCAGAATGGCTGCTATCAAAAAGTCTACAAACATTAAATGCTGGAGAGAGTGTGGAGAAAAAGGAATCCTCTTACACTTGGTGGGAATGCAAACTAGTACAGCCACTATGGAGAACAGTGTGGAGATTCCGTAAAAAACTGGAAATAGAACTGCCATACAACCCAGCAATCCCACTGCTGGGCATATACACCAAGGAAACCAGAATTGAAAGAGACACATGTACCCCAATGTTCATCACAGCA
>NW_011441801.1:41017-42316 GCF_000754665.1 Bison bison bison | reverse complement strand
ACATGAACTGCAGCACGCCAGGCCTCCCTGTCCATCACCAACTCCCAGAGTCCACCCAAACCCATGTCCATTGAGTCGGTGATGCCATCCATCCATCTCATCCTCTGTCTTCCCCTTCTCCTCCTGCCCTCAGTCTTTCCCAGCATCAGGGTCTTTTCAAATGAGTCAGCTCTTCTCATCAGGTGGCCAAAGTACTGGAGTTTCAGCTTCAGCATCAGTCAAACCAATGAATATTCAAGACTGATTTCTTTGAGGATGGACTGGTTGGATCTCCTTGGTGTCCAAGGGACTCTCAAGAGTCTTTTCCAACACCACAGTTCAAAAGCATCAATTATTCTGCACTCAGCTTTCTTTATAGTCCAACTCTCACATCCATACATGACCACTGGAAAAACCATAGCCTTGACTAGATGGACCTTTGTTGACAAAGTAATGGAATATTACTCAGCTATTAAAAAACCAGAATTGAAAGAGACATGTGTCCCCCAATGTTCATCGCATCACTGTTTACAATAGCCAGGACATAGAAGCAACCTAGATGTCCATCAGCAGACGAATGGATAAGAAAGCTGTGGTACATATACACAATGGAATATTACTCAGCTATTAAAAAGAATGTATTTAAATCAGTTCTAATGAGATGGATGAAACTGGAGCCTATAACACAGAGCGAAGTAAGTCAGAAAGAAAAACTCCAATAGAGTATATTAACGCATATATATGGAATTTAGAAAGATGGTAATGATGACCCTATATGCGAGACAGCAAAAGAGACACAGATGTGAAGAACAGACTTTTGGACTCTGGGAGAAGTCAAGGGTGGGAAGATTTGAGAGAATAGCATTGAAACATGTATATTATCATATGTGAAATAGATTGCCAGACCAGGTTCGATGCATGAGACAGGGTGCTTAGGGCTGGTGCACTGGGATGACCCTGAAGGATGGGACTGGGAGGGAGGGTCAGGATGGGGAACACATATACACCCATGGCTGATTCATGTCAATTCACATGGCAAAACCACCACAATGTTGTAAAATAATTAGCCTCCAATTAAAATAAATAAATGAAATAAATGTCACAAACCATTATCAAATTAATTGTATATGCAATAATTATCTTCAAGTAGATTTTTTTAGTCAATAAGTTGACCTTTGTTTCAAATTAATAGTATATAATAGTAAACTGAATTTCACATATGTAACTAAAGAATTGATGTTTTTGAACTATGGGGTTATAGGAGACTCTTGAGAGTCCCTTGGACTGCAAGGAGATCCAACCAGTTCATTCTAAAGGAAA
>NW_011441801.1:39886-40629 GCF_000754665.1 Bison bison bison | reverse complement strand
TCTGACCGAGACCTTCAAATGTTAGCTGAAGCAGAAATGAGCAAATGAGAATGATGTTGTGCAAGTCATTGGCTTGTTTGCTGTCAGATCCTCTGGGGTTATCCACTGCTATTTAATAGCCCACTACACCACTTAGTGGCTCTAACAATGGCAGTATTTATTTTTTGCTCATGGATCTGCAATTTGGGAACATCTCTGTTCCATGTGGCATCAGCAGGGGTGTCTTGAATACTGGAGTTAGAATCACCTAAAAGTTCACCCCCTCACATGTCTGGCCCTCAGTTCCATCTGTCAGCTGGAACTTCAGCTGGGACTGTGACCAGACCACCTGCACATGTTCTTTATTCATCTCTGCTTGGCTGTTGCTAATCCCTAGACTGCCTCTCTGCCCTCTGTTTAATTTTTCAAGTCTTTGTCAACTACTGTTTGCAGTGAATTCCCTGTATTAGATTCCCTCTGTAGGACTGCAATTGCACTTCAAACAACTGGCTTCCAAGGATGGAGCAGGAAAGAGAATGAGGTGGAGACTATCTTTTATGCATTCATGCATTCACATTTGCTACCTTCTGTTCCTTAGAAGTAAGTCACTAAGGCCAGCAATATTCAAGAGGAGAGGCATTGGACTCCACTTTTGGTAGTGGAAGTGTCAAAGAATTTATGAACATGTTTTAAAACCATTGTAGTTTCCCTTCTCTAATCATTGGCTTGTTTGCACTGATCCAACACTCGCTCTTTGCCTTCTC
>NW_011441801.1:38077-39786 GCF_000754665.1 Bison bison bison | reverse complement strand
TCTTACCTATATTTCAGGACACTTATGTATTTCTGCACACTACACTCCCCAGAATCTCTTGCTTTATGGCTCTGGAGAGGGGCAGCCAGTGGAAGGCATTGGAGGGTCATACAAGGGAGGAAGGGGCTTCCCAGGTGGTGCTAGTGGTAAAGAACCCACCTGCCAGTGCAAGAGACTGAAGAGATGTGGATTCAACCCCTGGGTCGGGAAGATCCCCTGGAGGAGGGCATGGCAACCCACTCCAGTGTTCTTGCCTGGAGAATCCCATGGACAGAGGAGACTGGCTGGCCGGCTACAGTCCATGGGGTTGCACAGAGTCAGACACAACTGAAGCGACTTAGCACAGCACGGCACAAGGGAGGAGGCCAGGATGGTTATTTGTCCTCTTTCTGCTTCAGACAGTCTTTGGCAGTTGATGTACCTCCTTAGTTGTTCCAGTTCTCCCTGGAAGTACCCAGTCCCTGTGCCCTGATCCCTAAAGAACCTGTACTTTAGCTCCCCAAATTTTTCTTGTCCCATTCACCTCGTGTTGCTGAATTGTTTCTGTGATAAACTGACTTCTTATGTATTCTTTTTGCATGCTATCAAATTGTAAGGAACTTTGCTACATGTTCAATTAAAGAGTTTTCCTTTAGCTTTCAAATACAAAAATAAGTGTTAAAAACTTACGATTTAATGAAAACAGCACCATAGTCTTTACGATTTTTGGAGCAAAGTGGGAGGACAGTTTGGAGGAATTTTGGCACTCAGTGGGATGGCATCATAGGAGCTATGAAATTTCAACTACTTCCTCTATTTACATTATGGATACAGTTTATTTGTAATTTCTTCCACTTTAAAATTGAAGTCACTAATCTTATGATTCCTGTGCTGCCCTGACTTTGTTAATAATTAATTTCCTTTGCTTGGCATATCTTTAATTCGCACCATAGTGTTTGAGAGCTTCCAATCTGTGGATCTGAGCAAATGCATTATTGAACATTCTTCCAACAGTTCTCTTTTCATTTCGCTCCTCTGGCCTTCTCATTACCCAGTCTCTAAAACATACCAAGCTTGTTGCTGTTCTTAGCTAGTACATTGCTGATAGCTTATTCTTTTTGTTTATGTCACTCCTCTTTCCCTTTGTAGGGGAGTCTTTAAGTTTTATTGGTACCACTGTCAATCAGGACAGGTAGGTTTGTGTCAGGTGGAAGAGCATTAACCTGCTTCTCTTAAACTGTAGCATCTATGGTTCCAAAAGGTGTCTTTCTCAGAAAGAAGAAACAGGGTCACCTAACACAACACATTATGTGAACACATGAGTGTTTCTGCAGCGGAAGTTTACAGATATCAAAGGATATATCTGGTATATTCTTCAAACATGCAGCAGACTCTGACAAGGACAGTGCAGCTCAGGCACAGTTCCTAGGGAAATTTCATAATCTCTCCTTTTGCTGGCCTCAGGCAGAGTGGGAAGAACTAGAGATCATCCCAGAGTAAACTCTACCAGGCTCCATAGAGAACTCACTGATTCATATGAAAGGGATGGTTGAATAATGAGATGTGTAGGGATCTGAAGATTATTTTGATGCTTCCTAATCCTAAATGTTTAGACTTCAGATGTGAACTGCCACATCAAAAATCTTAACTTGAGTTTGGGATGGACAGGTGAACATTGCTATATTTCAAACAGATAACCAACAAGGACCTGTTGTATAGCACAAGGAGCT
>NW_011441801.1:37557-37750 GCF_000754665.1 Bison bison bison | reverse complement strand
ATCAGATCTAGGCCCTTAAATCTATTTCTCACTTTCACTGTATAATCATAAGGGATTTGATTTAGGTCATACTAGAACGGTCTAGTGGTTTTCCCTACTTTCTTTAATTTAAGTCTGAATTTGGCAATAAGGAGTTCATGGTCTGAGCCACAGTCAGTTCCTAGTCTTGTTTTTGCTGACTGTATAGAGCTTC
>NW_011441801.1:35745-37457 GCF_000754665.1 Bison bison bison | reverse complement strand
ACTCTTAGCGATCCCATGGACTGCAGCTTACCAGGCTCCTCCGTCCATGGGATTTTCCAGGCAAGAGTACTGGAGTGGGGTGCCATTGCCTTCTCCAATATTCCCTTACTATCAAATAAATGATCTTAGTCTAACTCATCTTGATAAGGATTATAAGTTCTACAGGTCACTTTAAAATTTATGGTGTGCTTACATCCTGAGTTAAAACATTTTTTAAAGGCACCTAATGAGCCTTCATTCAACATTTATTAAATCCCTACTCTATGCCATGCTCTGTGATAGACACTGAGAATTTATAGAAAATGGAAAACATTTTCTGTTCCTAATATACCAATACATATTAGTGGTAATTCATTTCCTACTGAAGTTACTGGTTTGATGATTTTTGTACTGTCTTCACTCTGTAAACAATCACACAATATTTGCACTGGTTATCACTTCTGCTTGAAAGTTCCTCTTCTCCCTTCTCCATGGGTGAATGCCATATTTATTTGTTCTTCAATATCACAACGAGTCAGACACGACTTAGCAACTAAACAACAGCAACCATCCAGCCCCAAACAGCTCTTATCTCTGCAGTGAAGACTGCATTTTCCTTCTTCTCAGCTCCACAAGGACTAACCATTTGTGTGTGTTGTCTGTTTTTGCATTGGTGTCCTTGTCAGCAGTGTGACATTCATCTTGTTATCGTTAGCACCTAGCGCAGAACCTGACACACAGTAGATGCTCCTATAATGTGAGCTGCGTTGACTTGGGTGAAATAGCTCAAGGGCATCTCACCTGTCTGTGGAGAGTGCAATTTTATAATAGAGTGATCTGAAAAGACAGCACACCCGACTTGCCCAAGGAACCTGAAAGGCATGAGAAGGTGAACCCTGTCCCTATCTTAGGGAAAGTTGTTCTTTTGTGACACATTTTTTGAAAGCAGAGTTGGCCATTTTCTTCCACTGCCATGGGCTGTGGCCTCGCAGTGCTGAGGTCCCCGTTGTTGACACAGCTGACCATGTTTTCATGAATTCAAATAAAGAAGCTGTTTGGCAGCAGAGTATTGACTGACATTGGCATGCTAATCATATTGGCCCTTTCCTCCCTTTTCTGACCAAAGGGAAAAGGTTACAAGGAGATCGCTGCCAGGGAGTGAAGGAAAGCAAGTCATGAAAGGCTCCATGCACAGCCTAAACTGGTATTAAAATATAAGAATATTTCACAGATTACTGGATGTCATAAAATTTCCCCAGCTATTTGTAAGAGTGGAATGCTAATCTTCGATTCAGTTGTGTGGGTGTTGATTTCCACAGAGGAAATAGCACAGGTGATAGAGTTGAACTGATGGGTGCCAGGATGTGTTGTAGACTTTGACTAGGAATTCAAGATTTAGTTGTGCCTTTCTTTAAAAAAAATCATAGTCCAAAACTAATGTGAAAACCCAAATTCTCCAACAGGTCTGGACTCAATGAGGGCTGAAAATCCTCAACAGAAACTCGTAACTTGAAACCGGTAATCAAGCAGCACCTGGCAACAAATGAGCCCTGGTGAGAATTACTAGACAGTATAAAATTATGTCAGTTCACTGAGATAAGTTGTTTGTCAGGTCTTGAAAAAGGTGGTGTTTACCCACCCAGTATTATGCTAGTATATCGCACTGAGGCTGTGCCTATAAAGAAGGTTAAGGGTCAGGAGTTGCGGCGTTCCCCAGGTACCATATGGCACAG
>NW_011441801.1:33563-35645 GCF_000754665.1 Bison bison bison | reverse complement strand
TGTCTGCCGTCCCCCTCTCTAGGTGTGCTCTCATCCCTTCTCTTCCCTGCTCCTTGCCTCACATCCCTTTAGACCACAGCCCCAAGTCTCCTATAGCTCCTGTCTTCTGGATGGTTTTAACTTACTTGGAGCTCTGGAAGACTGAAGAGAAGAAAGAGAGAAAAAAGGGTATTTTTTCTCCAAGATCCTTTCCTACAACCTTGCCTTAGACTGGCTCTGTTGCTCAAATTATCTTCTTGAGGTAACCTACTCTACATAATTTTCTCACGTTCTGGGTTACAGTAACTTCTCCCTTGTTTCTTAGGCCCTAGAAGTGGTGACAACTCCACTGTTACTAGCCTCAGATTCTTGCCCTATATCCTGCGGTTCCACCTACATTCAAATGGATTCTCTGTACTTAGAAACTTTATAAACCCTCTATGAATTACTTTAATTTTAGATGCCACGTGCTTCCTGACAAGAGAAGGTAAAACCGACAGCAGCAAAGGTTTGTTGAATAAAGTATCCTCAAACAACACAACAGAAGCTGGGGTATACAAATGTCATTATGTGATATGGAAAACAAACTCCTTTTGTTATTGTTGTTTAGTCACTAGTCATGTCGGACTCTTTGTGAATCTTTGCAACCCCATTGACTGTAGCCCGCCAGGCTCTTCTGTCCATGGAATTCTCCAGACAAGAATACTGGAGTGGGTATCCATTTCCTTCTCCAGGGATCGAACCCACATCTCCCGCATTGATTGACAGGTGGGTTCTTTACCACTGCCACCAGGGAAGCCCAAAATCCCTTTAATGAAATTCAAAAGAGGATGCATAAAATGTGCTAGCCTTAAAAGAGAAAATGGGTCCCTGTTTATGAGTTTTAAAAGATGAGCAAAAGAACATGCAGGTGGCTCAGACCACTGTTATTTTACCAATTTGTAGGATATTAGTTCTCAGAAAGAAAAGCCTCAAACATTGTACAGATCCTAAGTGCAACTGGAATTTTATAATATACCCACTTAAGTCATCTCCATCATTTTTTGGATGAATAGGTCTTAGTGGAAATAAGCACTCCTGTATTTGAGTAGTAAAGCATGTGTACAAGTATTCATTGTATTTTTGGCGTTTGAAATTGACTTAGCATTACAAGATTGGGTATAATTGTCAAAAAGAACCAAATAATAAGACTGAAGAATGATTTTACAAGCATAGCCCATTCTCTGTACTGTTTTACAATGCTAGTAAAATAGACCTATGTAAGCAGAGGGTGCCAACTTCTACTCCGACAGGGAGCAATAAATCAAATGTCCCACGCTTTAAGCAGAATATAGACCTCCTTACATTATCTGGTGCTACATGTTCTAATAAAATTAAACCTTCAGCAGTTAGGAATTTTCACCTTACAGCTTTTTGAAAGTAACATTTTTATATTTACCAGATACCTTAAGGAGTCCAAGTTTTATAAATGAGAAAATGTTCATTCATAATTATCTCACATTTTTATCTTAAATAATACATCTCTTAAGTTTTTAAAATTATAAAAATCTATGGCATATTAACTATAGCTCTTCAGTAGTCTGGAAAAGTAAATCTGCATATCTAAGGATTCTTATGATTAGGCTAATGGTACAGCTACTCTATAGTCATATCAAAATTGTTACACAACTTTTTCACTTGGAAAGCTGAACCAACATTTATAAGCATACTAGAAATCATATTTGATGAACTACTAAATATGTAAGTCATGCTATTTGTTTGTAAAACTCAATACCTGTTTCTTAGTAATATAAATAAATCAGACTGTGACTTAGGTAATCAGTTAATATATTTGCTATTGAATCTATGGATTAAATAAATTTAAATAATAGAGTTATACTGGTAATATCAGAACAAAAAAGAACATTTTCAAATCATCCACTAAGTTTCAGGTGCTGTTGGAGATAGAAAGATGACTAAAACACAGTTCTTTTTTTTTTTTAATTGGAGGAAAATTGCTTTATAATGTTGTATTGGTTTCTGCATAGTTCATCGGGCACTCTATCTATCAGATCTAGGCCCTTAAATCTATTTCTCACTTTCACTGTATAATCATAAGGGATT
>NW_011441801.1:33219-33463 GCF_000754665.1 Bison bison bison | reverse complement strand
ACAGTGGAAGTGAGAAATAGATTTAAGGGCCTAGATCTGATAGATAGAGTGCCTGATGAACTCTGGAATGAGGTTCGTGACATTGTACAGGAGACAGGGATCAACACCGTCCCCATGGAAAAGAAATGCAAAAAAGCAAAATGGCTGCCTGGGGAGGCCTTACAAATAGCTGTGAAAAGAAGAGAAGCAAAAAGCAAAGGAGAAAAGAAAGATATAAACATCTGAATGCAGAGTTCCAAAGAAT
>NW_011441801.1:31914-32544 GCF_000754665.1 Bison bison bison | reverse complement strand
GTGGAAAATTCTGAAAGAGATGGGAATACCAGACCACCTGATCTGCCTCTTGAGAAATTTGTATGCAGGTCAGGAAGCAACAGTTAGAACTGGACATGGAACAACAGATTGGTTCCAAATAGGAAAAGGAGTACGTCAAGGCTGTATATTGTCACCCTGTTTATTTAACTTATATGCAGAGTACATCATGAGAAATGCTGGACTGGAAGAAGTACAAGCTGGAATCAAGATTGCCAGGAGAAATATCAGTAACCTCAGATATGCAGATGACACCACCCTTATGGCAGAAAGTGAAGAGGAACTCAAAAGCCTCTTGATGAAAGTGAAAGTGGAGAGTGAAAAAGTTGGCTTAAAGCTCAACATTCAGAAAACGAAGATTATGGCATTCGGTCCCATCACTTCATGGGAAATAGATGGGGAAACAATGGAAACAGTGTCAGACTTTATTTTTCTGGGCTCCAAAATCACTGCAGATGGTGACTGCAGCCATGAAATTAAAAGACATTTACTCCTTGGAAGGAAAGTTATGACCAACCTAGATAGCATAGTCAACAGCAGAGACATTACTTTGCCAACAAAGGTTCGTCTAGTCAAGGCTATGGTTTTTCCTGTGGTCATGTATGGATGTGA
>NW_011441801.1:30403-31001 GCF_000754665.1 Bison bison bison | reverse complement strand
AAGTCAATATATAAGGTTTCGGTGAAGGGGAAGTTCAATACCATGAAGCACTCAATTTACAAAAGGTTTTTTGTTAGTCATGAGGGTCTGATGTCACCATGAAGAGATTTAGTGCTTCTCTAGATATGAGGAGATGCAAGGTTTGAGATCATAAGATCTGTTCCTAAAAATATCCAACTATCTAAAGACCTGTCCCACTAGATTCCCTGGAGCACGGAGTGCCTCACTCCACCCTGAACTCCCTCAGGGATTGTTGAAGGTCAACAGCTATAGCAGCATGGGGTTTACTCTCCCTAGAGGCAGATGGCTAATGCCTTGTTGTTCAGTCATTGGCAATGCTCTTGGTAAGTGCCAATTTGTAGTTGACAAAGGTAAACATTATATATAGATCATCATGCTGTCATTTCCTATTTTGTATCAGGAAAAGAAAAAAGGGAAAGCACAAAGTTTTATTATTATTGTTATTCTGCAGTACGTATTGTTTTGCAGTCTCTTTCTCACACTTGGTCCTCTCTAGTGGATCAGAAATCTGATTAGACAGATTAGAGATAAAGACTACAGCTCATGCTTGGCCTTTCCTCCTGGTCTCCCTAGGATG
>NW_011441801.1:29149-30303 GCF_000754665.1 Bison bison bison | reverse complement strand
GAGTAGATCGTTTTGGTTGAGTTTATCAGGAGAGAAATCCCTGAGGATGTCTGAGAATGAGATAGACCTTGAGGGATCAGTAAGATTTCAAAAAAGAAAAAATGAGACCAAGGGTAGGAATTAATGGAAAAGAGCATTACATGGAGAAACAACATTAAAAAGGCATGGCAATAGGAAAACCTAGAGAATATTCAAGGAAAAGCTGGAAGTCTGAGCTGACAAAACATAGGATAAGAGAATTATTTTCAGCATGCAACAGACTTTGTACTATGTACATATAGTATGAGTAAAGAATTTTGCTAGTGTCTGTGCTGTCAATAAAAGGACACCATCTTTGCCTTCAGGGAGCTTGCATTCTTCACGGGCAGAAAAAGAAAATAAATAAATGTCTATTTAATTAAAATTCTAAAGCCTCACATGGCATGAAGAATGGGAGAAAAAGTGACATAAATGGATGTACTTTGGTTTTGAAGAATGACTGTTTTGTTTGTGAGCATGCTCGCCCTAGGGAAACCAAGAGGAAAGGTCAAGCATGAGGTGTGGTCTTGATCTCAAATCTCTCTAATCAGGTTTCTGATCCACCAAAGAGGATCAAGTGTGAGGTAGAAAGAACAGTAATTCCTAAAGAAGGCATTAAGTGTACATGACCATTTGTCTTTCATGGACAAGAGAAAAGAGTTTCCTTTCTACCCCTAAAAGATACATATGTAGAGAACATTAAAGGCATGGTTAATAATTTAACACTTTATTTAAAAATAAAAATATTTCTACTTACTACTAAATAATTGACTACTAGAAAACAAGAGATTATAGATATTCTTTCTAATTATCTCTCCAAGTCCTCAAATCACAGACTTCTCTGTGAAACTTGTATTCCAGCCTCAAAATATTCCTTGATATAAAGGGTTGTTTCAGTTCATGATTCATTTCTTTTTTAAAATTTTTGAAGAATAATTGCTTTACAATGTTATGTTGGTGTGTGCAGTACAATGTGTATCAGCTGTAAGTATACACATATCCCTTCCCTGTTGAGCCTCTCCCTCCACCCCGCTGCATTCATTTCTGTTTAAAGCATTTTTACTTAAAACCAGGCAAAACATACATGATCTGTTTATACCTTGATAAAGAAATCAAGGTGTCGACTAAAAAAGATA
>NW_011441801.1:26565-29049 GCF_000754665.1 Bison bison bison | reverse complement strand
GTTACTCCTCAAAGCCAAGGTACATCCATTTCTGTCACTTTTTCTCCCATCCTTCATGCCAAGTGAGGCTTTAGAATTTTAATTAAACAGATTTTTTTATTTATTAAGGTAACTACAGTGTATGAACATGCACTGACTCATGTTAGTCTTCCAAAGTCCATAGTTTACATTGGGGTTCATTCTTGGTGTTGTACATTCTGGGACAAATATATAATGACATGTACCTACAATTATAGTATCCTACAGACTGGTTTCATGGTCCTAAAAATCCTCTTTGTTCTGCTTACTCATCCCTCTCTCCCCACTGATCACTGATGACCCCTAATCTTTTTGTTGCTTCTATAGTTTTTTTCTAGAGTGTCATACAGTTGGAGTCATAGAGTATGTAGCCTTGTTAGATTGCCTTCTTTCACTTGGTAATAAGCATTTAAGGTTCTTCCATGTCTTTACGTGGCTTGAGAGTTCATTTCTATTTAGCACTGAATAATATTCTATTGTCTGGATATACCACAATTTATTTATTCATTCTTGTACTGAAGGACATGTTGGTTGCTTCCAAGTTTTAGCAATTATGAATAAAGCTGCCATAAACAGTCAAGTGCAGATTTTTGTATGGACATGTTTTCAGTTCATTTGGGTAAATACCAAGAAGCACAATTGCAGGATCATATGGTAAAAGGTTTTTTTGTTTTTTTTTTTTTCACTTTTGTAAGAATCTGCCAAACTGTTTCCTGAAGTGGCTATACCATTTTGCATTCCCCAATCAATCAATGTATTGATTGAGTTCCTGTTGATTCACATCCTCAACAGTATTTGGTATTCAGACTCTGGCCATTCAAGTAGGTGTAGAATAATGTGTCATTCTAATTTGCAATTCCCTATATATCATGTTGAACATCTTCTCATATACTTACTTGCCATCTGTGTATCTTTGGTGAGGTACCTGTTCAGTTCTTTTGTCCATTTTTATATTTGGATTGTTCACTTTTTTTTTTTATTTACTTTTAAGAGTACTTTGTATGTTTTGGCTAACAGTCCTCTTTCAGATGCATCTTTATGAATGTTTTCCCTATTTTCTGTATTGTCTTCTCATTCTCTTGACATTGTTTTTCACAGAGCAGAGGTTTTATTTTAATGAAGCCTGTCTCATCAGTTCTGTCTTTCATGGATCATGCCTTTGGTGTTATATCTAAAAAACCATCACCATGCCTAAAGTCATTTAGATTTTCTCCTGTGTTATCTTCTAGGAGTTGTATAGTTTTGCATTTTACATTTAGGTCTTGGCCCATTTTGAGTTAATTTTTGTAAAGGGTATAAGTTCTGTATCTACATTCATTTTTTTTCATGTGGATATCCCCTTCTTCCTCCCTCCCTTTCTTCTTTCCCCCTTTCCTTTGCTGACTTCCTATTCTGGTTTATTTTTGCTTCTGTCCCTTTTCCTCCCTTATTGGGGAACATTTTAAATCCTGTCAACCCCCAAAATCCTCTCCACAAAATGCTAAAAAGAAAGAAAACAGATTTAGTTTTTGAAAAAGTATTAAGTCAGATTATAGTGTGCTTCTTCATAGGAAATCAGATAAGAATAGAAAGAAAGAAATCCTATTCTTTTTATATAGCCAAGCAGTTAAAATCCATTAGATACATATTCACTACATTAATGGTAACTTTTCTTCTTATGAGAAAACTTGACAGCACCCTCTGCTATGCATTCTTTCATAGTTCATCCAGAGTTCACCTGATAATTGAGGCAGGCTTTTTTTTTTTTTTTTTGCTAATTGCTTTTATCAAAAGGAATACTAAAATTTCTCTTATCTCTTTGAGAAGGAAATGGTTAATAACTCAGAGAGAATCTAGCACCTAAGCTAGATTCCCAAGGTAACAGAAAAATAGAGGCACTGTCTTCCTTAAGGTTTACATTTCAAAGAGATGGTTCTTAGACCCTTAACAAAAACATTGCTTAGTTGTAAAGTTGACAGAAGGTTTACCTAGCCCTTGCAAAGATTTGCATACATATCAAAGAGTTAGAGAAAGAAGTCACAGATATTAGATTTCTCAGGGGAGTGCTCTAATGGAGAGGGAGAAGACAACACTTTCCCTTTGACAATAGGGAAAATTCAATTTTTAAATTTACCTTTATATTTTCAACAAAGATCCTTTACTATTTGCTAGGCACTCCAGCCTGCAATACGGGAGACCTGGGTTCGAGCCCTGGGTTGGGAAGATCCCCTGGAGAAGGGAAAGGCTACCCACTCCAGTATTCTGGCCTGGAGAATTCCATGGACTGTATAGTCCATGGGGTTGCAAAGAGTTGGACACGACTGAGCAACTTTCACTTTCCAGCATGTATAGGTTTATGACAGTGAAGTTACTGGAATGTAGTGTAGAAACGAACTGAGAGATTGGTCAGGAGTCGGGGGGGAGCATGCTTTAGCATGAGAATGGTACTAGTGATAGGATGATGGTTATGCTAATCTGGTCTTTTTA
>NW_011441801.1:25815-26123 GCF_000754665.1 Bison bison bison | reverse complement strand
TCCTCAGGTGATTGTATATACCTAAAAGTTTGACAAGCACTGCTATCAGGTACTGGAAAAGACAAAAAAAAGGAATTACAAAAGTGGTCCAAAATGTGAAGGGATTTCTGGAATAAGGAGACTGGATGATGACAGAGAGGAACAAGAAGAGTAAATTGCAGTTCCAAAGAGCTGAAGGGAGGATTTCTGCAGCATGAGTTGTGGCTGGAAAAAAAAAAGCAGAACAGAGCCTGGCAACTTTTGGACTTCAGAAACAAACTGAGGAAAAATGTGAAGGGAAGAAAGAAAAAAGAAAATCAGTTCCTTGA
>NW_011441801.1:23069-25715 GCF_000754665.1 Bison bison bison | reverse complement strand
TTCAGGCCCAAGAAAATTTTTTATTACACTGGAAATCATGAGGATCCTCAGCAAGCTTCCTGCTCCTTTCAGATAAAATGGATGATTCCCTAGAAAAATATAAATTCCCAAATCAGACTGAAGAAGACAAAGATAGACTGAAAGGGTAAATAGCTATAAAATACTCAGAAAGTAATAAAAATAGCCATCCTTCAAAAGGTAACAGGCCTAATTAGTTTCTCAGGTCAATTCTACCAATCTCATCAAGAACAGAAAATATTTTTTCCACTTAAAATTTATTAGAGCATAAAAAGTGAAGAAAAGTTTGCCAATATATTAGGCTAGCATAACCCTGATATTCAAGTCTTATAAAAACTTGTAAGTCAATCTCACAAAAATAAATGTAGAAGTCTTAAATGAAACGAGCAAAAAAAATTATAAGAGTGAAAGAATATTAGATCTAAGGGTTCATTCCAGGAATGCAAGGATAATTTGTACCAAGAACTATATTAACATAATTAATCACATTAACAAAATAGAAAATCATATTACTTCTACTCAATGCTAAATTATTTTGATAAAATTCAAAAACTTTCCTAATAAAAATTCTCAGTAAATCTAAGAATATAAATTTCTTGACTTGAGAATGACTACCTACCAGAAACTTGTAGTAAACATCATAGTTAACAGGGAAATTTGAACAGCATTCTCATTATCAGTAGGAACAAGACAAGAATTCTCATTATCTCCACAACACTGTTCTGGAAAGCCTAGCCAATATAATAGGACATTAAAATGTAAGAAGAACTAAAAATATTAGCAAGGAAAAGAAAAAATTATGAAAATTTACAGACACTATGAATCCAAGAGAACCGACCACAAACCTATAAAACCAATTAGGAAACCCATAAAGGTGGCCATATATACAATAAGAATACCAAAATCCTTAAAGTTTTGCTATGCATCAGAAATAACCACTTTCAAATACAGTGGACTCATACCACCTATCAATAAATATTTCTTGAGTGAACAACAAAAAAAAATTGGTATGTAAGAAATACCCCACTCACAATAGCAAGAAAAACTGTTTTCAAAAATATCCTGTGAATAAGATGAAAAAGAAGTGTGCAAGATCTATTTTAGGAAAAATCACTGAAAGTCATAAAAGAAAATCTAAAAAGAGTCATACTATGATGATGAATTTAAGAATGAATATTAAAAAATATCCAACTTTACAGATAATCGATTGATGGTTACCAGAGGTGGGGTGAACGGTGGGAGGAATGGGTGAAGGTTGTCTAAAGTTACAATTTTCCAGTTATAAACTAAATAACTTCGGAGGATGTAAATGTACAGCATGTTAAAATACTGTATTCTATATTTTAAAGTTGCTAAGAGAGTTGGTCTTAAAAGTTCTCATCACAAGAAAAATTTATGTGATAATGAATTTTACACTTATCAAAGCATTGTGTTATACACCTGAAACTAACATAATGTTATACGTAAATTATACCTCAACTTGAAAACTGAATTTTTAAATATGCCTCAAAAATATACCAAATTATTACATGGATTCAGTAGCAAACAAAATTCTTAATAAGATATTTAATAATGTACTACAAATTAAATTTTGTGTTCTTTTGAAAGGTTAAAACATAATAGCCAAAGATATTTGGAAAAGAGGGCTTCCCTTGTGGCTCAGCTGGTAAAGAATCCTCCTGCAATGCGGGAGACCTGGGTTCGATCCTTGGGTTGGGAAGATCATATGGAGAAGGGAAAGGCTACCCACTCCAGTATTCTGGCCTGGAGAATTCCATGGACTATACAGTCCATGGGGTCGCAAAGAATCGGACACAACTGAGTGACTTTCACTTCACTTCACTTCATTGGGAAAAGAAAGAAGTGAGGGGAGAATTTATCTTACCAGATTTAAAATATTCTACAGTATTTCCAAGTTCCCAGCCCCCAACCCCAGCAACCACTATTTTGCTCTATGAGTCTATGAATTGGATACATAATATAAGTGGTATTTATCATATTTATCCTTTGAGACTGGCTTATTTAGCCTAGCATACTGTCCTCAAAGATCATCCATGTTGTCATACATTGCAGAATTTCCCTTTTTTTTTTTTTTGTAAGGCTGAGTAATGTTCTATTGCATGTATATTTCACATTCCCCCCAGGTCTTTAATGTCCCAAAGTTATCCACTCATTAATAATCGCAAAGATGGTCATAATGTAGTAATTTGCTATTTTGGTTTCTCACAAATATTTGTATTAATTTTAAATGAATTGACTTCTGTTTTTTACTGAATATATTTGACACATAACATTGTGTAAAGTTAAGGTGTACAATGTGTTACTTTGATACATTTATATATTGTAAATAATTGCTATTGTAGTGATATTTATCACATTAGATAGTTATATAATAGTACAATGAAAGAAAGAAAGTGAAGTCGCTCAGTCATGTCTGACTCTTTGCGATCCCATGGACTGTATGTAGCCTACCAGGCTCCTCTGTCCATGGGATTTTTCCAGGCAAGAGTACTGCAGTGGGTTGCCATTTCCTTCTCCAGGGAATCTTCCCAACCCAGGGATTGAACCCAGGTCTCCCACACTGTAGACAGACGCTTTACTGTCTGAGCCACCAGGGAAGCCATAATA
>NW_011441801.1:16875-22969 GCF_000754665.1 Bison bison bison | reverse complement strand
TACAGTTTATCCATTCATCTATTGATGGACATTTATATTGTTTCTATGTGTTGGCTGTTGTTAATAGTGCTGCAATGAACATGAGCATGCTAATATTTTTTGAGATCTTAATTTCAATTCTTTTGCCTAAATATCCAGAAGTGGGATTACTAGATCCTATTGTTAAGATAATAGATCTCATGTTAAGTGTTCTTGGGTTTCCCTTGTGGCTTACCTGGTAAAGAATCTGCCTGAAATGCGGGAGACCTGGGTTCGATCCCTTGGTTGGGAAGATCCCCTGGAGAGGGGAAAGGCTACCCACTCCAGTACTCTGGCCTGGAGAATTCCATGGACTGTGTAGTCCATGGGGTCCCAAAGAGTTGGCCATGGGGTCACAAAGAGTTGGACATGACTGAGCGACTTCACTTTCTTTCACTTTCTTTATTCTTACTGCAATAAATCGCCACACTCTTTCCCTGGGCATATTTTATGGTCCAGGCAACTTAGGTCTGTGCATCCTGACTCATTCCTGCCAGTAACGTCTCTTTGCATGTGCCCACTCTCTGTGCTATGTCTTTGTTGCTCTCATACACATGGAAGACATTGAGATCCTATACCACTCTAGAGTCTAGGGTACCCCACTCAAGAACATGGGTCCTTCTTTCACAACCATACCATAGAATGGCATGGGGAATCCTTGGAGACTGTAGCAAGCCCCATGAATGGACAGAAAATAGAGATAGCTCATTTGCTCCTAGAAGCCACCGAGCTCTCAGCTCCCCCAATGAAAACAAAAAAAAAACCAAGGGTTTCTACACCCTGATTCCCTTGAGCCAGGAGTTTGGTTGAGGGCTGGAGTGGGAGTTGAAGGCATAGGACCCCTTCTCAGGACTTTCTAGTCTGTAAGCTCTCAGCAGTTCCCCTCTGGGCTCCCCTCTGCTTTCACCTAGAAAATCTCATCTATCCTTGGGTCAAAGGAAATTTACTCTGAGTCATCACCTTTAGGTACGCTACAATCAGGCTTCTGAAATTCACAGAACAAGACTGAGCCTTTCCTTAAAGGGTTTCACCTTTTATGAGACAACATGTTGATATTTTACAGAATCCCAACCAGAGATACCAAGAGCAAAAAAGATATGCTAATATGTTTTTGATGTATGTGTATCTTTACCTATTTTGAATGTGGATTTTGTTAAAGCCTAGAAAAGGTTTATTAGGTTTTACTCCAAATCAGGTCACAAGGCTACCTGCACAGAAGTGGGTACTGGTGAATGGAGACTTTTGATTTTCTTCTTTCTTCTGAATTCTTTGAGTACTTTAGAGCAGTGATTCTCAAATTTTTGCATGACTCAGAATCCTTTGGAGGACTTGGTAAAACTCTGATGACTGGGCCCCAACTGGTAGTTTGTATTTCTAACAAATTCCCAGGTGATGTTCACATTACTGGTCCAGGTACCAAATTTGGAAAACCATTGCTTAGAGCACACTCATATTAGTAAATATAAATTTAGTAAATATAAATTATATACAAATTACAAAATTAAAGTTTATGATTTTTTACAGCATTTGCACTGAGTCTACTACTACTACTAAAACGTGCCCCATCCCCTAAGGCAGTGAGTGTTCAGTCCCCAAGGCAGCTGCTGCAGGGAAAATGATCAGGTGTGACACCTCTGTCCTCCTTCACCCCAGCCCATTTGTAAGTTGACACGAACCTCCTCCGTCTGGGAAGGGCCTTCCCATCACTGGCTTTTGGTGATTGAAATTCATTCTGCCTAAGTTACTCCTTTTTCATTTTTCTTGGAACATTTCCTCCCCACGTCTTTTCAAAAGAAACCAAAATGCAGTGAGGCAGTGAGGAAACATTAAAACTTAAAAAGGAAATAGCTGAATAGATAGATTCCCTGGATTCCCCTGTCAGTTCCATCAGTGTGATCCATTTCTCTGGATATTTAATGAACACTTATCAGTAGACTTTTCAGTATCTTTTGCAAGTGGCATTACTTTTTTGCTTCAGATTGTAGTTTCTTGCATTTGTCCTATAAATATATGTGGTTCGTGGGTTGTTGTTTTTTTAAAGATGTCCTTAGAGACCTGGCCTGATTTCTACCCTTTATGGCTTTCTCATTTGCCTTTCATGTCTCTGGATTTGGCTACAGCTCTTAAAACTTCCCTATTTTTCTATATTCTGGCAGATAGAATCTTACTGTTTAGGGAATTGCTTCTGTGGATTAATGTTTTTACCTGCTATTTTCTCCTGGCTCAGTGAATCTAACCAGTAAACCCACTTTTTTCACACCATTTTATTTGCTCACACAGCCAATTGAGTATTCCAAATATAGGGAATATATTCATACCAATTTCTTCTTAAGCTGCTCTTCTAGCATGACTGGGACTTTCTGTCACAGACATTTTCTTGCCATATTAGTTTCCACTTGTGTTTTGTCTGTCCTACTTTGGGTATGAATGCTGCAAATGCCTCGAGTCTATCTTTGCGTCCTTGCTTGTTTTCCAGCAAAAGTGAATAGCTCAACTGATGGAGTCTTAATGTGAATGTGTTTTAATTAAAACTTCACATGTAGGCCGATGAGAATGTCTAATTTAAACTGGCTTCTAAAACCTCTTTTATTTTAATCATGGATGTAGAGTGGCATGTTGTTTCAAGCTGCTGCAGATGTACTCTTTGGAGACAAATAATAAAGAACCAGGAGAAATTATTATTGTAAAAGCAGGGCTTGGCATTATCATATTTTAACCCATTCAAAACTTTCAGGCCTAGAATTTTTCCTCATAGGTATATACCCAACAGAAATGCAAATATATACTCACCAGAAGACTCATACTGCAGTGTTCATAGCGGCAATATTTGTAATAATCCAAAGCCAGGACTTAAATAAATGCTCATCAACAGTAGAATGGATAAATGCCCTATTGCCACATAAGGGAATATTATACAGCATTAAAATAAACCATGGAAAATACATATAATAGTATGGATAAATACTGTTTATAAATACTCACCACCACTAATAATGTCAAGTAAAAAAAAAAAACTAGTTGCAAAGGGAAGCAGTCACAAAGAATATATATCCTACGGTTCCATTTAAATTAAGTTCAAAAACAGGCAAAACTAATCTATGGTTAGTAGTTACCCTTCAATAGTGTTAACCCTTGGGGAGTGGTTATTGATTAGAAGAGAGTACAAGGGGTGTTCCGGGAGCAGGAGATCAGCCCTTTGTTGATCTGGGTTTTGATCCATTTTGAAAGTTGAACTGTAAAAATATGATACATGCATCACCCTGTGTGTATATTATACATCAATAAAAAGGAGAAAATAATATCAAAGAAAAAACTTTATTATACATTACCCTGCCCTCTCCTTTTCACCTATTTCCTCTTCAAACCCACTCTGTGTTTGTCTTTGTAGGGGACCGTGTTTCATGTTTCTCTCACATGTCTGCACATCTTTGGAGTAGAGGCATTGTTTGCTTTTGTTCTAGACTCACTTTTCCAGGATGTTTGTAAGCCAGCGATCTTGGGCAATAGAGATGGCATCTCCCTCTGGGGAAGAGGGAAGATTTGTTAGCAGTGAAGAAGAGTAAAGATAACCTCTCCATCAGGGCAGTTTGGGCAGGTTTCCTCTCAACCCCTTCTAAAAGATTTGAAGTGCCTAAACACAGGATTCTTCCTGTTTTGCCAACTCACTGCAAACAGGGATCCACCTGACAGGCTCCACATTGCCCTCAGGAGGCTTGGGGTCAGGGAGGGGAACACAGGGAACTGATCCAAATATGCTCATGCTGCCCACCGTGCTGTTAGTAGTAACGTAAAAATCAGTCCTTCATGTCTGATTCAGGAATCTTGTGCCATCTGCCAACATGCACAAAACTGCATCAAGCCACCCAGTTAGCTTGCAAGTAGGATGAAATCTCAGATCCTTCATAGTGCTTGATCTCTTCTAGTCCAACAGTCCATGTTGGGTTAAGGTGCTGTCATTTGGGGGTCTTATTTTGTTGACTTTGCCAACAAAGGTCTGTCTAGTCAAAGTTATGGTTTCTCCAGTAGTCATGTATGGTCATGAGAGTTGGACTATAAAGAAAGCTGAGCACTTAAGAATTGATGCTTTTGAACTGTGGTGTTGGAGAAGACTCTTGAGAGTCCCTTGGACTGCAAGGAGATCAGACCAGTCCATCTGAAAGGAAATCAGTCCTGAATATTCATTGGAAGGACTGATGCTGAAGCTGAAACTCCAATACTTTGGCCATCTGCTGGGAAGAACCAACTCATTGGAAAAGACCCTGATGCTGGGAAAGATTGAAGGTGGGAGAAGGAGACAACAGAGAATGAGATGGTTGGATGGCATCACTGACGTGATGGACATGAGTTTGAGTAGGCTCTGGGAGTTGGTGATGGACAGGGAAGCCTGGCATGCTACAGTCCATGGGGTCACTGAGTTGGACATGACTGAGCAACTGAACTGAACTTTGTTATATGGGCTTATTTATCACAATGAATCAATTTATTGTAACAATAACCATATTAGACAAAATAATAAGAACCAACGTTGATCGAGCACATACTAGGTGCAAGACACCATGGTAAAAGAGATACATACGTGTCTTATTAGTTGCACTGCTCTCAATGATCCATAAAATAGGTTTTCTTTTTCTTCAGTTCATAGATGAGGAAACTGAGGTTCAGAGATCAAGTCACCATAGTTACTATCTATTACACAGCCAGCTAGTGACTGACTGTGAATTTAAACCCAGTTGCTCTGACTTGAGAGCCCATACTCTCAAGTCTTTAGTCTCACATATGGACCAAGTTCATATAACAGGGTCAAGAACCACACCTTAATTACCTCTTATGGTAGAACTGGTGAAAATCACTGCAAATAGACAAGTTTAAAAGGAACCATTTGTGGAAGCATCATCACTTCACTGCCAAAGAAACCACCACTCATAGCAGCATGTTGATGTTTGTTTTCCCATAAAACATTACTTCTGACAAATATTCTGGTATAGAAATAGCTGTCACTAATAGCTTCTTCTCATTATACCCCAGAGTCTTTAAATCAAAGGAATGGTGTGGCCCACCAGTCCAATATTTACAATGAGTTTTTCTATTTTAGGGAACACTTAGAGAAAAGATTAGATTAAACAGACAACAATGTGCAACAAGAGAATCTCCATGCAGAGCAAGGTCTTAACATTTAGCTCTCTTCTTTTTTTACACCTGCTCTTTTACTATCATTAGGATTTAATGAACATGTTTTTCTTTGAAAAGAAAAACAATCAAATGTTCTAAATGTAATTCTTCTAGGTCTCAGTTTAGCCTCTTTTCAATAAGAAACCTGCAAGACAATATAAAGAGGGAAAAATATGCGCTTAGTTGATGGTTATATACTCTCAGTTACTGGATGGTAGATACATTGCATTTTTCTTAAATGTAAATTTCTCAAAGTAAATTGAAAATTTCTCTCTGTGATAGAATTATCTAAATAAAAAAATGCACTTGCAATGGTTGGGAAAGTTCTTGTAAAAAGGACTTCACATGGAAGTGAAGGAACTTCCCAAGTTCAGCTAGGAACAGCTGAGACAAAATCAACCCCTAGGTCTATTTTTCATGTATAAGATGTATGTTCTGGTGTGAGTGTGGCTGCACTCACTGCATTTCTCAGAAATCACTTACAGAAAATACACTTAGCAAGACTGGGGAATGCATGCTGAAGGGCAAAAGCTACTTTCCTTTATAAAACCGAATGCAGACTATGAGAGACCCAGGCGGTAGCAGGATTCTTCTCCATGCCCTCTCCCAGGTCCTGCTGCTTGTTGGATTCAGTTAGCTCGCATAAACCAGGCAGTTGAGGCTCCATGGAGAATCACTGGAGCAAGACTTATTCCTAGGAGGCAACCAGATTTTTATGGCAAGTGATAAGAGTAGCAGGGAAAACCAGCTAAACTAGAATGTCATCTGTTCTGTCCCCACCTACAGGAACCCCTTGCAATTAGCTAGCCAGGAAGACCATACTTAGAAGAGAAAAAATAATAATAAAGTAATATAAAATGAGACAACACAAGAAAAAACAAGAATAATTTTTCAAATTTAATTTTTA
>NW_011441801.1:15225-16775 GCF_000754665.1 Bison bison bison | reverse complement strand
ATTATAGCTTTTCAGCTTATTCATGAATCCTTAAAGTTATATTTAAGTGGAATTATCAGCATAGATTGTTTCATGCTCTGCATTCTGTCTGTGAGAGTCATCCATGTTGTGGCGTATAGCTGTGGTTTATTTATTTTCAAGGAGTTGAATTGCCAGCTCATAGGGAAGGCCAGGCTGTTTCCCACAGTGCTTGTGGTCTATCTGTCCCCAGCAGTATATGAGAATTCCAGCTTCTGCACATCCTCATCTTCTCTGAGTGTTTTCCATCTTTTTCACTTTACCTATTCTAATGGGTGACTAGTGATATCATATTGTGTCCACTGATTAATGAGGCTTAAATTCTCTTATATGTTTATAAAAGGCATGACATAATAGCCATTATGTAATTCTGTTTTGTGAAGTACCCATTCAATTATCTTACTCATTTTTCTATTGGTTTGTCTCTCTTTTTCTTAGGGCTTTATAGTAGCTTTTAAAACATATTCAAGATAAGAGGTTTTCTAAGTTATAAGTATTGGAACTATTTTTTACCACTATTTTGATGGCCTTTTTACACTCTTTTTTAAAAGAAATATTTAGTGAATTTCCTCAAATGAAGAAAACTTAAATGATACAGAACTGAAAATATCAGAAATCTATGTACAATAAAAAGTGAATATAAATTAGTCAGTTCCATAGACATTTCCAGCTAAGCATTCATACAAATACAGATTCACCTTTTTCTTACCTATGGGAATAGCATACATACATACATGACGTGATTCTGGGGAAAAAAAAAATCAGAGATACTGAAAATATTCTCAAGTTTTAAGAATGGTGTGGAATAAGTTTTAATAGCAACATTCTACATGAATGGAAACCTCTGATTTAATTCCATGATTTTATCATGCCAGAATCATGCTTGCTTTTACTTTTCTTAAACAGATATTGGTATCATACACATTGGCTTATTAATAATTAAGGCATTTTGCATACAGAGTATCTCAGTGTCAACAAAAATTTTTTAGTACTGATTATTTGCTATAATGGTTTAAACTTTCAAAGTCTTTTCAACATAAGAAAATAGTAGCTGCACACATTTAAGTGTTTTCTTATAAAACACAATCTTAAAAAAAAAAAGTAATGATGATTGGTCTTTGTGATTCCTAGTAATAAGTCCTGTCTTATTTTTCACATAGTATAAATTATATTCTTATGCAGGATTGCATTAAGACCCAGTAGTTCTTAAACAATGTTACCAAATAACCATATAAATCCCAAACGCAGCAAAGGTGAACAATCTTGTAGTGCACTTTCACCTCATTGGAGCTGAAGCTGCTCCTTTTGGATCTTTTTCCACTTCAATGTGAAGTAGATCGGTAGCATTTCATTAGTGGTTTCAACATACGTTTCTCTTTAAAGGAAAAAATGGTTTTGATTTCTTCCATAGTTCACAGTTCTCAGATGAGATATTTCTGGGGAAATCATATCGTCCAAGGATGTTTTGAATAGCCAAATGCTATAGATGAAGTCTTTCAATGCAACTGTAATAAATAAGCATCTACATCCTT
>NW_011441801.1:14379-14717 GCF_000754665.1 Bison bison bison | reverse complement strand
ATGATGAACTTTCTTTCTTCTATAAACCTTACATTGTTTATCTGGGTTTTTCACAGCTTGTCCAACTGTTCTAGTTATGTAAGCAGCCAACTATTTTGGAGATTTCTTAACCTCCTTCATATTCTTATTAGTGAAATTAGAGGTCCTTTTTCTAGGAAGATCAGTGGAACGATCTTCAGTATTATTATAAAAGTTGCATTTTTTAACATTGTGGGTTTCAGATGCCATCAGTTCAGTCACTCAGTCATGTCCGACTCTTTGCAACCCCATGGACTGCAGCACGCCAGGCCTCCCTGTCCATCACCAACTCCTGGAGTTCACCCAAACCCATGTCCATT
>NW_011441801.1:13571-14279 GCF_000754665.1 Bison bison bison | reverse complement strand
GATTCCTAGTAATAAGTCCTGTCTTATTTTTCTACATAGTATAAATTATATTCTTATGCAGGATTGCATTAAGACCCAGTACTTCTTAAACAATGTTGCTACATAACCATATAAATCCCAAACGCAGCAAAGGTGAACAATCTTGTAGTGCACTTTCACCTCCTTGAAGCTGAAGCTGCTCCTTTTGGATCTTTTTCCACTTCAATGTGAAGTAGCTCGGTAGCATTTCATTAGTGGTTTCATTATGTGGTTTTTTAAAGGAAAAATGGTTTTGATTTCTTCCATAGTTCTCAGATGGGATATTTTTGGGGAAATCATATAGTCCAGGGATGTTTTGAATAGCCAAATGTATAGATGAAGTCTTTCAATGCAACTCTAATAATTAAGCATCTACATCCTTGGCTATATTAACAGTATATCCTGGAACCAAAGTAAGATGGTTTTCCTGTTCCCACAACCCACTTAATTGCTGTTTTAAAATCTGAATATTTCCATCATTCACAATTTCTGTTTTGGATGATAGTTCTGACCACCACCTTTTTATGACTGCTTGAAGCCCGTTTAAACCAAATTGTTATATATTCTTCAAATCTGCTTTTAAGTAGTGACTTTACTAAAGGCAACACATCTACACAGCAGCCAAGTGAGATGTACTGTTTTTCTTCCTGTAAACTCTTGGTGAGCACGGGAAGGCAATCCACCACAACT
>NW_011441801.1:12033-13471 GCF_000754665.1 Bison bison bison | reverse complement strand
CCCTGTCCTCAATCTTTCCCAGCATCAGGGCTTTTCAAATGAATCAGCTCTTCACATCAGGTGGCCAAAGTATTGGAGTTTCAGCTTCAACATCAGTCCTACCAATGAACAACCATTTAAGAGATAAAGAAACTTAAATCTATTATCAAAGGCAGTTCAGAATCTGAAGAAAATGTGTTATCTTAACAGAAAAGTTAAATTCAAATTTTTACACCAGCTTACTTTAAGGTAAACTTAATTAACTTTATTTTAAACTTAGTCCTAACCGTATACAAAACTCTCCTCATGTTTCACTTTTCACAAACTTTATCACTTTCTGTACCCATTACTGTGTTCCACCATCCTAAAAAGCCACGTGTAAGTCAAGCTTACTTCCTTTTCCTTTCACAAAATGCAATTCCATTCCTCATACCTTCTTTACTGAAAACACACTTCCTACTTCCCTTAAGCAACCAAGAACTGACTTTTATATTAGCATTTTATAGATTGGTGAGCATAAATACCAGTGATAATTTCTAAAACCTTTTCTTTCTTAGAACATTTTAGGATGGCACCAAACATCATTCATTTTTAATCCCAAATCTCTTTAGTTTCTCTGTAAGAGAAAATTAGTGTTCACTAGTAAGTGTTTCAAAATCTTATTTTATTTGGAAATGACCTAGACTTCCAACACTTAGTTTAGCACAACCCTTAGAAATTCAAGTTACCCCAATCAGGAGTGACTATTTTAGACAGACATTCCTAAAGCATAATTATTCTTAACAGAGTTTATCTAAAAGCTCACATCTCATTTACATTTTTTAGATGTTTCTTCACTCAAAGTAATTTCCTTGCTGACAAACTTGTAACAGATATAATAATATTTAACTTATATTAAACCTAGGTACAATGGAAATATTCTGCTTAATGTTAATTACTCTTAGACATGTCTACATTAGTTAGATCAATAAACAAACATTAATTATCACGTATTTAATACTGAATATTTTCCACTTCACATGAACCTAAAATTCATTTAGGTTAATTTCTCCTGTATTTAGAATTATTTGATTTGTAAGTGCTTACTTTTTTTTAAGGCCAATTAGATTACAGCTCATTTACAAACAGATATCAGCAATATTATCCAAAAAACAAAGACACACACTGTTCAGTTCAGTTCAGTCGCTGAGTCGTGTCGGACTCTTTGCGACCCCATGAATCGCAGCATGCCAGGCCTCCCTTGTCCATCACCAACTCCCGGAGTTCACTCAGACTCACATCCATCGAGTCAGTGATACCATCCAGCCATCTCATCCTCTGCCATCCCCTTCTCCTCCTGCCCCCAATCCCTCTCAGCATCAGAGTCTTTTCCAATGAGTCACTCTTCGCATGAGGTGGCCAAAGTACTGGAGTTTCAGCTTTAGCATCATTCCTTCCAAAGAAACCCCAGGGCTGATCT
>NW_011441801.1:10453-10559 GCF_000754665.1 Bison bison bison | reverse complement strand
TGATATTGAATGGTTTGGCTTGGAAACAAACAGAGATCATTCTTTCGTTTTTGACAGAGTAACAGGCAAATTTGGCCTTGGAATACGGAACGAAGCAGGGTAAAGA
>NW_011441801.1:9510-10043 GCF_000754665.1 Bison bison bison | reverse complement strand
TTTTTTTTTCTTCAAGCTTTCTCTGGAGTCTAAAGAATATTGTGACCACATTGTTAAAAATTGTATTTTTCTGTGATCATAGTTTTATAGGCAAAATTTAGATCAGATAGTGCTCAATTGGGCCCTGATATCAAGGGCGGATTGGTCCCAGCAAGGATTTTCCCTTGAGGAAGTGGGGGTCTTAGTTTGATCAGCCCCAGGCTGTTGATTACAGGAGGAAGTCCTGGACATAAGGGAACTTCAGTCCATTTTCCTATCCTATGTCAATAAAGATCTAATATTTTTAGGCCTTTTTTCTTGTATGTGGGTCATGGATATAGATTGACCAGTCAAAAATATGTTTTTTTCCCCAAGGGGTTCCCAGGTAGAGTGTGGAACCTTAGAGTGAGCAATTCCCATATGAACTCAAGCAGTTTGTACTAGATATCTGTGCACTCAAACCAAACCAACAAACCAAACCAGAACTTCACCAGCCAGGAGTCACACTCCAAATGAAACAAAAGGCAAAGAGATGCCCAGAAATCAAAAGCCAG
>NW_011441801.1:7857-9035 GCF_000754665.1 Bison bison bison | reverse complement strand
AGCTGAATTTGTCAGGGAGAAAACTCACTAGTGAACTTGTGTAGTGGGCCCATGTGCTGCTTGTGAGCTCAACTCCTCCAGGAGTCACCCCAGAGTCGTTTCAGCTCATCTTATGTGTCTTGGATTCTGCCTCTGGCAATCTAAGACCACCATGGCTTCTCAGGTCGCTGAATGGCCAGTTCTTATGTGCGACCCCTAGACAGACAAATATTTTAATTAATGAGTGGGTTTCCTTATGCGACCATTGCGTGGTATGAGGACTAGGCCTCCACCACTCCCATAAATTTCTGTCACCTGAGAAAACCAAAACTGGCCAGGAGGAGTCTTGTCCCTTTTCTTTAGAGCAAAGCTCTCATTTATTTTCCTCACTTTTACCCTGACAAATTCTATAATGGCAGTCAAATTGAGGAAAAGTGTCAGATCAGCCTCTTAACCACTCAGCCAAGACCATTCAGTCCCCTACAATGGAGCAACCTTGGCATCTTTCAGCCGAGCCCAGTTATTCCTCGATTTTTTTTTCCCCAATTGAGCCCCCCTACCCAGTGCCTTTCCACTAGGTGGGCAATTCTCCTGGCATCTTTCAGCCAGCCCCCCACCCAGTATCTTTTGCCTGGGTGGGAATTTCTTTGTGTCTTTCAGCTGAGCCCTACTCAGTGTCTAGACCATGAGTGGGTATGTCCCAGATGTTTCACCCGGGCCCCACCCAGTATCTTTCCTACTGTGATGGGGCAGGTAACCTGCTCCACCACTAAATAAAACTCAGAATCTCAACCAATATGGGAGATTTGACAACCAGGAGAGACTTAACTAAATTCGTCTGCACTCCCCGAGGAGGCAGATGGGCACAAGGGGCTGCTGCTGGTACCAAAGCTCCAGTTCCTTGTGGAGTCCAGTTGAAGGAAGGAAGTCCACTCTGGGTCACTTCGTCAGTCACCATAACTGTTCACTAAAAAAGATGTACAATTTGAGAGTTGTGAGTTAAGTTTTACTTGGGGCAAAATGAGGACTGCAGCCCGGGAGGCAGCATCTCAGCTCTGAGAGACTGCTCCAAAGTGGCAATGGGGGAAAGCCAACATATAAGGTTTGGGTGAAGGGGGAGTTCAATACCATGAATCACTCAATTTACAAAAGGTTTTTGTTAGTCATGAGGATCTGATATCATTATGAAGGGATTTAGT
>NW_011441801.1:7364-7757 GCF_000754665.1 Bison bison bison | reverse complement strand
TTTCTGCTAGTCAGGAGGAACTGATGTCATCATGAGGGGATTTAGTGCTTCCTAGATATGAGGAGATTGTGATTGAGATCTCAAGGATTGAGATAATAAAATCTGTTCCTAAAAACATCTAACTATCTAAAGACCTGTCCCACCACATTCCCTGGAGCACAGAGTGCCTCACTCCACCCTGAACGCCCTCAGGGGTTGTTGAAGTCACCAGCTATACCAGCATGGAGTTCAATCTCCCTAGAGGCAGATGGCAAATGCATTTGTTGTTCAGTCCTTGGCAATGCTCTTGCTAAGTGCCAATTTGTAGTTCACTTGTGTGAATCTTTGCAACCCCATCAACTGCAGCACACCAGGCTTCCCTGTCCTTCACTATCTCTCAGAGTTTGTTCAAAC
>NW_011441801.1:6908-7264 GCF_000754665.1 Bison bison bison | reverse complement strand
GGTGATGCCATCCAACCATCTCATCCTCTGTCATCCCCTTCTCCTCCCACCTTCAATCTTTCTCAGCATCAGGGTCTTTTCAAATGAGTTAGTTCTTCATATCAGGTGGCCAAAGTATTGGAGTTTCTGCTTCAGCATCAGTCCTTCCAAAGAATATTCAGAACTAATTTCCTTTAGGATGAACTGGTTGGATCTCCTTGCGTCCAAGAGACTCTCAAGAGTCTTCTCCAATACCACAGTTCAAAAGCATCAATTCTTTGGCACTCAGTTCAGTTCAGTTCAGTCGCTCAGTCATGTCCGACTCTTTGTGATCCCATCAACAGCACGCCAGGCCTCCCTGTCCATCACCAACTCCC
>NW_011441801.1:4119-6561 GCF_000754665.1 Bison bison bison | reverse complement strand
ATGACCACTGGAAAAACCATAGCCTTGACTAGAGGGACCTTCGTTGGCAAATAATGTCTCTGCTCTTCAATATGCTATCTAGGTTAGTCATAACTTTTCTTCCAAGGAACAAGCATCTTTTAATTTGATGGCTGCAGTCACCATCTGCAGTGATTTTGGAGCCCCCAAAATAAAGTCTGACATGGTTTCCACTGTTTCCCCATCTATTTCTCACGAAGTGATGGGACCAGATGCCATGATCTTCGTTTTCTGAATGTTGAGCTTTAAGCCAACTTTTTCACTCTCTTTCGCATTCTTCAAGAAGCTCTTTAGTTCTTCTTTGCTTTCTGCAATAAATGTAATGTCATCTGCATATCTGAGGTTATTGATATTTCTCCCAGCAGTCTTGATTCCAGCTTGTGCTTCATCCAATCCAACATTTCTCATGATGTACTCTGCATGTGAGTTAAGTAAGCAGGATGACAATATACAGCCTTGGCATACTTCTTTCCTGATTTGGAACCAGTCTGTTGTTCCATATCCAGTTCTTACTTTTGCTTCTTGACCTGTAAACAGATTTCTCAGGAGGCAGATCAGGTGGTCTGATATTCCCATCTCTTGAAGAATTTCCACAGTTCGTTGAGATCCACACAGTTAAAGTCTTTGGCATAGTCAATAAAGCAGGATTTTCTGGAACACTCTTGCTTTTTTGATGATCTAGTGGATGTTGGCAATTTGATCTCTGGCTCCTCTGCCTTTTCTAAATGCAACTTGAACATCTGAAAGTTCATAGTTCACGTACTGTTGAAGCCTGGCTTGAAGAATTTTGAGCATTACTTTGCTAGTGTGTGAGATGAGTGCAATTGTGCAGTAGTTTGAGCATTCTTTGGCTTTGCCTTTCTTTTGGATTGTAATGAAAACTGACCTTTTCCAGTGCTGTGGCCACTGCTGAGTTTTCCAAATTTGCTGGCATATTGAGTGCAGCACTTTCACAGCATCATCTTTTAGGATTTGAAATAGCTGAACTGGAATTCCATCACCTCCACTAGCTTTGTTCATAGTGATACTTTCTAAGGCCCACCTGACTTCACATTCCAGGATGTCTGGCTCCCAGCATCAGGGTCTTTTCCAATAAGTCTTCTCTTTAGATCAGGTGGCCAAAGTATTGGAGCATCAGCATCATCATGGAAAGGCTACATGAAAACATATTTCTTTAGCCTCAGCATTCTAGCCATTTAGACACCAGACATGAAAATGAAGAAGCTTTATTAGACATTCCAGCTGCAACAAAGGTGATGTGAAAAATAAGGAAGACAGCCAGCCAGCAGCCACAACCAAAACCTCAGACATAAGACCCTAACTGAGCCATCACAGGCCTCTCTAAGCATTCACACCACCCAACTAAGACCCTAGTCATTGTGGAATGAAAACTATCTATCCCTGGTGGTCCCTGCCTAGATTCCTGACCCATTAAATCTCAGGCATAATAAATGTTTTCTGATACCACTAAGTTTTGGGTGAATATTATGCAATGATAGATAACTGATACTGAGGTTTCCATGAGGGTTGATGTGGAGCCAGGCTCTGAAGGACTGGAAATCATGCAGAAGAGTGATTCCGGGAAAGGGAAACACATGAACTAAGCTGGTAAATGAAGAATAAACCTAAAGCCTTCAGATGCCCATGAGGTAATCATACCAGCAAAGTGGAAAGGTTATTTGGAGATAAATGTTGCAAGATGTTCTTCACCTTTTTTACTTATTAGAACAAAGAGAGACTTTGTTAGCATAATGGCACATTAAAATGAAGCTATATAGTTGTCATGGCAAGAAAAATATGATATGACTTGTGGATGTTTCGCTCTGAAGAATCTGAAGTCACAGCTTCTGGAATGGACCCAGAGCCCTGACTGAAGTCACCTTTAGAAAGGAAAAGAAGAGACAGAAGGGAGAATGATCTCATAGGTGTTTATCCTAGATATGCCTCTTCTGTACTAAATGGGTGATGGCATGGGAAAAGACTATTGGTGGTTTATTTGTTCTCATTCCTCTAATAGATTCTGAACTCAACCTATATCCATTATCAGCTGTTGATAGTGAGACTCTTCTCAGGATATAACTTTACCTTCAAGATCTACAAGATTTACCAGGTTTATGTATGAAAGTGAAAGTGAAGTTGCTCAGTTGTGTCCGACTCTTTGCGACCCCGTGGACTGTAGCCCACCAGGCTCCTCTGTCCATGGGATTTTCCAGGCAAGAGTACTGGAGTGGGGTGCCATTTCCTAACTTAATTAGCAGGAAGCACTGAGTTATGAAAGACCTTGCCAGAGGTAGGGGGTGGGGCTTAGGTGAAATGGGTGAAAGTAGTTAAAAGATATAAAGAAGATTAAGTCATGGGATGTACCATTCAGACATGGTAATAACACTATATTGCAAATTTGAACATTGCTAAGAGAGTAGATCT
>NW_011441801.1:3302-3513 GCF_000754665.1 Bison bison bison | reverse complement strand
TGAGTAACAGCACAAAAAAATGTGGAGCGAAACTGGGTAGTGCATATTGACTTTTCTTGTCAACATCTTGTATGATAGCTTATCTCATAATGCTGGCATTTTGAACTCTAGTAAATAAAAACTTTCTGCAGCAAGAAGACTGTATTTTTATTCCCAGTGGTATATAACTTCAATTATCTTTAGAAGGAAGGAGAACATACTGGAGTTCAAT
>NW_011441801.1:1803-2967 GCF_000754665.1 Bison bison bison | reverse complement strand
ATTTTGCAGTCAAAATATGACCTTAAAAAAAAAAAAAAGATCTAGAAAATGGAAAGTTAGTGAGACTCTACTTCCTATATATAGTTTGTCTTCTGAGCTCTTCAGTCGTTTTCCTTGATCAAATTAGACACTCAGATAATTACATAGAAAAAATAAACATCTTTCATATTTCTTTGCTTTGTTCTTTATCATGCTAGATAGTAGATTTTGTGTCGATTTTGTAGGTAGATTTTGAGCTGTTAGTCAGTTAAATTTTGGCATCGGGAAATTTGGAGTTTTGAAATCTGTTTAATATTTTCTCTTAATATGGAAATTTAATCTGTGAAAATGCATAGTATTTCTGATGTCAAGACTAATATAGGATAATGCATAGAAAGTGTTTTGAAAACCATAATATGTGAAATAAGACGTTAAAATTGTAATGTTGATGTTGATGATGATAATAGTGTTACCAGGTGCACATACACGGAAAAAACACACATCACATGTCTTCAGGTGTTAAGTAGAAAGAAAACTCGGCATTTTTCCTTCTGAAAAAGGAAAACTGAGATTTTCCCCAGCCATGGTCTGTTAACATAGGCTATTTTCTTTATAGTAGTCTGTCAGTGTGTATTTATTGAGATCTGCTTTGTGTAGAATTCATTTCTTGCTGTTTTGGAGAACTGTAAAAATGCTAGTAAAGTCTCTGCACCAGAGGAATTTATTTTCTAAAGGAAAAGAGAAAAAAAGAAAATTCACATACTTAACCTGTACGTGAAAGCATGTGTCTCTTCAATTAGGTATATTATGTACATACCTCATTGCACACTTCTCACCCACACATCCACTTTCTCAGTGATTTAGTAAAGGGATGACACACTGTATCCTGAGGACCAAATCCAGCCAGTGACCTATTTTTGTATGGCTCTTGAGCTCAGAATGTTTTGTATATTTTTAAAGGGACTTAGACTTCCCTGGTGGTTCAGACGATAAAGCATCTGCCTACAATGCGGGAGACCCGGGTTCAATCCCTGGGTTGGGAAGATGCCCTGGAGAAGAGCATGGCAACCTACTCCAGTATTCTTGCCTGGAAAATCCCAAGGACAGAGGAGCCTGGTAGGCTACAGTCCATGGAGTCACAAAGAGTCGGACACGACTGAGAGACTTCACTTTCTTTCACTTTAA
>NW_011441801.1:1157-1703 GCF_000754665.1 Bison bison bison | reverse complement strand
AAATGATTGGTCCTTGATTTAGAGTGCTGTGTGAATCTATGAAGTTTTGCCAAACTAGAGAGATCAGAGTTGTCCCAGGTTAGTGCGAGAGCCCGTGCCAAATGATGTATAACCCTATAACCACACGGGACAATGCTTGCCTAAAGCTACCTCATATTTGTACTGCATCGGCCTTCAAAACCTTTCTTGTATGAAAGGCGGAAATAAACACAGAAGTCATACTTATTACTGCAGGAAGTTTCACGTGTCGATTTCAATGCAAGTATCTAAATCTCTGCCATCTCTGATAGTACAGATTATTCAAGTCAAGCAAATCTAGGTCTCTGTCCTCTCTTCCCTATTGCCAAGTTAGTTTACAATGCTTTAGCATTCTGTTTATAAAATGTGCCAAGAAGGACCCTCGGTGACCACTCAGCCTCTAGACTCGAGTCTGTGGCTGATTGTGACGTTACTGCTGATTGAACTTGCCACTGGATATGACAGAAAAGACCTATCTTTTCCCACCATCTCTTTGAAAGCTTCTATTTATTTCAGAGCTGTAGTTGG
>NW_011441801.1:0-1057 GCF_000754665.1 Bison bison bison | reverse complement strand
ATCCCACCGCACCCAAGCAGCTCTCAGCGCTGCCGTATAATAACTTGTCTGCCGGTTTATTATTTGAGTGTGGTTTTTGTGTTTTCATTCAGTGTCTTCATGAATATTCCATTTTCTATTACTGAGCACAGTTTTAGGGGACTTCAGTCTTACCTAGTGGAATGGTTACCTGCAAAGTCCCATTTGGAGGTCATGCCCATCCAAGACTCTGGGAGCCGTGATTCCAGTTTATGCTCTTTATTATTCAGCTTTAGTGGATCAAGTAGCCAAAAGGATGCAGAAACAACAGATTATACATCTCTTGAAACTTCCTGTGCCTCACTGTCCTCGTATGTTAAAATGAAGACAATAATAGAACCTAACTCGTAGGCGTGCTGGGGAAATTAAGTGAGATAATTCATATAATTGTTTAGCTCCGTGCTTGGCATAGAGCAAACACTTGCTGCATGCTGATCCCATGATTGTCATCATCATCTCTTCACTCAGACAGCACTTTCCTTCCCTAGAGTATTGGCTTAGTCATTCCACAGATATTGGTGCCTACCATGTACTAGGCACTGTCTTAAGCACTGGATTATCAAAGATATCTTTAAATCTTCACTGGAAACATGACAGATTTCTTTCAAGCACAGATCTGGTCAGGTGTCTGACACATGCCTAAATCAGTGGTTTGGAGGGTGTGCCCAGGCCAGTGAGCTGATTTCAGTCTATGTGGTGGTTCTTGTCTCCGAGAGCAAACCCATGGGCTGCCACACTTGCTTACATGGACATCTTAGTAATCTCTGCCTAGTTAAATTGATTATTCCATCATCTTATCAGTGCACCGTGTTTGTTCTACTTTGACCTCGCTGTATGTACCACTGTCTATGCTCAATCACAGAGTCACCATACCGGCCTGCCGTGGGTACAAAGATAAGCAGTCTTCAGCTGTGAGGCAAGGTTACCTCCTACCTGCTGATACCAGGGATGGCCTCAGGAACCCCTCGGTGTTACAGAGAACAATGGCTTCTGACTAACCAAGTCCATAGATTCCAGGCTGAGATGTCACTGCATAGAC
>NW_011441800.1:0-1058 GCF_000754665.1 Bison bison bison | reverse complement strand
GGACGGGGAGCTTGGTGGGCTGCCGTCTACGGGGTTGCACAGAGTCGGACACGACTGAAGCAACTTAGCAGCAGCACCAGCAACAGCAGCAGCAGCTTCTCTTATAGCAATAGATTCCCTAAATTTAGCCCAAAAAGTGACATCCCAGGACAAAAATTACATTTTGCAACCTCCCTTGCAGTTAATTGTGGCCACATGACAAAATTCTAGGCAATTGGATGTGAAAGAAAGTGAAGCAGGTAACTTCCTGGGAGAAACATTGAAAGGAAGGGTTATGATCTTCTTTCCCACTCCCTCCATTCTTTTGATATAAATTTATTTATTTTAATTGGTTGGAGCAGAGATGGACTGTATGTACTCTTGGTTCAGGCAGATAAGGGAAACAGTTGATGGAGCACAGCCACTACACCAAGCCTTGGCTACCTACCTCCAGCCTACTGGGTAAAAGAGAAATAAACCATTTTATCTAAGCCACTGTTATTCCATGTCTCTACAACAGGCAGCTAAGTCTATTTCTTAAATAATATACTTGCCTACCTCTGATCCCCTGACCAAAGTTTTATAATTCTTAAAGGTAAAAAACACACATAATTGGAGTCTCCAAACAAGAGGAGGAAAAGCACAATGGTTGAAAATTTTCCAAAACTGATTAAAAAAAAAACCCAAGTCATAATTCCAGAAGACATTTGAACTATGTACATCTGTACAAGCAGAGTAAACACAAAGAAAACCACACATACCATGCCGTAATAAAACTGGTGAAAATAAAGACAAGAATAAAAATCCAAAAAGCAGTCAGAAAAGTCATTTATTTGCCCAGTGACTGAAACAGATAAAGGCCCTGAAAAATATTTGTTGAATGAATGAATGATGGCTTGGATGAGTGTTTGATAGACTCAGACCATCTTGTTGCTCAGCAGGCTGTAGTAGAAACACTGAAATGGGTATCAGGAGACCCGAGTTCTAATTCCAGCTCTGTCTTAATTAGCAGTATGAAACTAGACAACTGCTTACTTCCTCCAGACCTCTGCTTCCTTGCTACAAAATGAGAGAGTCGG
>NW_011441799.1:0-1058 GCF_000754665.1 Bison bison bison | reverse complement strand
CCCTCTTGTTGAGGTTCCTGAGTGACCCTGTGTACCACCGGCCGTGACCTGCTCTCCGCCCGCACCGCACCGCGCCCAGCCTGCGGGCAGCCAGCCAGGCCCAAGCCACTCCTGGGAGAGGGATGGAGGCCGTGTGTTGGGGTTTCCACTGACGACCGTGGGGACGACAATGAGAGGGGCTGCGGCTGTGTGCCCAGGGGTGAACGGGGCGGGCCCCGGAGGGGGCTGCAGGGAGGCAGGAGGCGGAGTCAGTATCATGAAAGAAACGGCTGAAAACCTGTGTTCTGACTGGCTATCTCTGTCCTATATGACACGGATATTCAAAAAGACAACAGGCTCGTTTTCTCAAGATGCAGCTTTCAGAGCCCCAGGTTAGCACTGTGCTTTCGTCTGTGGTTGTTGAAGATCTGAAGAACCTGCCAGAGCTGACGACCCTGCAGTGAGCGTGTCTCCACCAAAGACCCCGGAGCGGGGTGCTGCTCCTCTCCACGGGGCTCGGAGCTCGGTGCCGAGAAAATGCGCGCGTGTGTGTGTTATAAAGTATATACAACATAACATTTACCATTTTAAAGTGTATCGTTCGGGGCATTAACTGCAGTCAGAGTGTCTGCAAACCGTTGCCTCTCGCCTGGGTCCAGGACGTTCGCATCACCCCTAGCAGAAGCGCTGTGCCCACAGCCCATTCCGTGGTCCTCCAGCTGCTGGCAGCTGCTCCTCGGCCTTCTGTCTCAGGGTGTGTGCCTGAGTGGCCGTTCCATAGGAGTGGAACCAGCCGAGAGCTGGACTTCAGCATCTGGCTTCCTTCTAGGGTTCATCCAGGTTGTAGCAGGTGTCAGGCTTCATTCCTCCTTATGGCTGAACAGTATTTCACTAGGAATGGACCACCTTTTGTTCTATCCACTCATTTGTTGATGGAGATTTGGTGTTATTTCCAAATGTTACATTTTTTAATCATGTGATTCTTAGTTTGCCGTGCCTCTAAGCCTTGCCGTCCGTATGGCTCCCGTCGGGCGCTCGCCTTGCCCGGGGCCGGGAGACTGCTGCCACCGGTCCCTGTT
>NW_011441798.1:0-1058 GCF_000754665.1 Bison bison bison | reverse complement strand
TCGGGTTGTAACATGATTTATGTCTCAATTAGGTTCCTGCAGTCTCTCTGACTGTGTAATATATTGGTACCTCAGTGAGCTGACACTTCCTTGCAGAAATGCCAGCCATCCAAAGCTTCTCTCCATGTAATTGTGCAGCTAATCACAGGAAGCTGAAAGGAATGCTCCTAATATATAGGACAGTGTACCAGCTAGGCAGATTCCAACCATGTATTAGTACTGAATATTTAAATTTTTGCATAGCAAGGTTGCCCATGGTCTGGCTTTCATCTTTCTCATAAATCTCATTGTCCTTTTAACGTAAGAAATACTTGACAGCTTTATCAAAAAAGGCTGACAGTCCTGAGTCAAGAATTTAAAATTTTAATGCAGTTCCAAATTCTTTAAAGAGGAGAAAGGTTTAAATTTTTCTCCAGCTTAAAAATATTTTCAGACAGAGAAAATGCTTCTGATCAATTCGTAGTCAGAATTGTTCCTTTGAAGCTCTGAATGTGTATGCAAAAAAAATTCCATACAAAGAGAAGAGGTTTCCTTTAGAAAATTAACCATCTTGTGAAGTAAATGCTTTGAGTTTGGCTAACCTGAAGACATTTCCTTTGGTTAAAGTAATTTAAATCTGGATATTTTTCTCATGGAATAAAAAATCTCTTTCTAAATTTTCTTTATGACTAAGTTGTTGTCTAAGATCAGATATTTGTGTATTCCAGGGTAACCACATCCTTACAGAGTAAAAATATTTTTATTTTCTATCAAAAACATGCTACTTTGTTGAAACTGTGTTAATGTTCTATTTAAAATGCATTATGGATGATGTATTTTCTTTTAGATTTAAACATATCTTGAAGCTTGAATGCAACAAGTTGCATGTTCAGCTAATATAAATGAGACTCGTAGTTTTAAAATATATATTCTTACTTGTTTGAATGTAAATATGAAAATCTGAAAATTGTAGAGTAATAAAAAGCTGTGCAATCTAATGTAAGTAGATTGCCATCACAAAACTTCGCAATCTGGATGGGAATTTAAATTGCTAATAAATTATTATTATTGTTCTAGAT
>NW_011441797.1:0-1058 GCF_000754665.1 Bison bison bison | reverse complement strand
GGAATTGAACCCGGGTCTCCCGCATCGCGGGCAGATGCTTTACCTCTGAGCCACCAGGGAAGCCTGATGAGAAACAAACAAGCAAGATAAGAAACTGAAAACATCCTGTGTAGAAAATTCTCTTAAGTTTAGAAGAGGAAAGATAAAATGGTTATTAAATTCCTGTAAAGCCTACGATACAGGCCTTCTTTTTTAATCCCTTAATGCCTGACAGTCTCCCAAGAGGACTTCTGACACAGCCACACAAGGACTAAGAGTTTCTTAGAAACCTAGGCCATGACCGATTTAGCAAATACTAACTTTTCTGCTACTTCACACATGTTATTTAACATTTGCGTGCATATCAGCTTCCTATGAGGATATTCCAGATCATGTATGCTATAAGAAGTTCATATTCTCTGTTTGTTTTTCATCCAAAAAACTAATGCTACAAATAACTGAATGGTAACATCATTATAAGACTAATCTTAATGCATCTACAATGTATTTTTTTAAAAATTTAATCATACACAAACTTTATTATTACAAGTTAAAAAAAAGATCCCTCCTGTTCCCCTTATCAAACTAATCATGCTGCATCAGTATGCTGAGACCATTGTTGTTCATCTGAACTGAGTAGTAGTTCACTAATGTTAATGCATTCAAAACCTTAGTCAGATTGAACCAAATGTTTCCCGTTGGTTCTGAGTATTCCCTGACTGGGAATTCATGACCTTTGGGTATTTACTATCCTTATTCAGTTGCTTTCAGCTTTTTACTATGAGTACTATTGTGGGCTTCTCTGCTAGCTAAGATGCCAAAGAATCTGCCTGCAATACAGGACACCTGGTTCAGTCCCTGGGTCAGGAAGATCCCCTGGAGAAGGGAAAACTACCTATCTACTCTAGTATTCTTGCCTGGAGAATTCATGAGCAGAGGAGCCTGGCAGGCTACAGTCCATGGGGTCACAAAGATTCAGACACGAGCAAGTGAGTAGCGCGCGCACACGCGCGCACGCACACACACACACACACACACTGTTGTGGGGGCCTTGGCAAGTTTTTTTTTTTTTTTTTTTT
>NW_011441796.1:0-1058 GCF_000754665.1 Bison bison bison | reverse complement strand
GGCTGGATGGCATCACCGACTCGATGGACATGAGTTTGAGTAAACTCCGGGAGTTGGTGATGGACAGGGAGGCCTGGCATGCGGTGATTCATGGGGTCGCAAAGAGTCGGACACGACTGAGCGACTGAACTGAACTGAACTGAACACATTTAGTTTAGAAAATATCTCGTTTGATAACTATGTATGTATTTCCTGTGTTTCTTTCTCCAGCTAATATGAATTCCTTGCTCCTGGATTTTTAGTCCTTTTGTGTTAAGAAAGTTTGTATTTTTGTTTGTGTACTTGAATTTTCCAGTGCTCCTAGCCCCCATGTTCTTATTCACTCCTTTACTAAACAATGTATTGGTTCTTATGTGTTCAACTCCTACCTACTGCCTACACAGTAATCTATGAGAAATTCTATTTTCTTTCTCTCTCTTCTTAATTATCTATTCCTCAGCACATATGTTTGTGCTTCACTCTCTGCCCCAGCCCACACTTTTTCTTCATACAATACTAAATGTTCACCATAGTCCTTTTGCTGATGTTCACCTTCACACCTATTAATAGGCCAGAACTTGGCAACCGGGGATTTCTCAACAAGAGCTCATCAGTACAGAATCCCCTGAGTTCTTAAATGTTTAAAAACTGTTTTTCTAAAGGATATTTTGGCTAAATACAAATTCCTTGGTTCTGCCAACTAAAACTGGGCACTTGCCATCAGTCTCTGCAAGGACTAAGTCACAAACCGCTGCTGCTGCCTACCTTCGACACCCCCTGAGAAGGCTTCAGGGTGGAGACCAGGAGTGAGGCACTCTGTGATCCAGGAAAATGGGCAGAACAGGCCCTCAGGGAGTTAGGCATTTTCAGAAGACAACTGTATGAGCCTGATTCTTGCATCTCTTCAGATCTAGCACTAAAATCATTAATGCCGACTTCTGCTCCTCATGACTGGCCAATAACCTTCTGCCAACATGTGTGCCTGACTGCATGCACCCCTTCACTAAAATCATATACAATACTGACTTTCCCTCACCTCTTCCGAGCAGCTCCTCAGAGCTACCTGAGGAGCTGTCTCC
>NW_011441795.1:0-1059 GCF_000754665.1 Bison bison bison | reverse complement strand
TTTTTGCCATACATCGACATGACTTTAGTTGGGATCTTTTGACTTTAGGGGCTTCCCAGGTGGCACCAGTGGTTAAGAACCTGCCTGCCAAGGTGGAAAACATAAGACACTGGGTTCGATCCCTGGGTTGAGAAGATCCCCTGGAGAAGAGAATGGCTACCCACTCCAGTATTCTTGCCTGGAGAATTCCATGGACAGAGGAGCCTGGCAGGCTATAGTCCATGGGGGTCTCAAGAGTCAGAGATGAGTGAGCGACTGAGCACACACTCACACATGTTAAATATATTAGTGACATAGCTGTTAAGACATGGTTTTGGCATAAAGCATACATTATATTTCAGTTCTGATTGTACTGAAATGTACTCTAGCTGAGGAGGGGTTGGGGGGCTTAGATTATTTTATCTCCAACATCAACTTTCTCAGCTATAAAAATGGGCCTGATAGAGGTTGATCATCAGAACTGTATGGGATCAAAGTGTTTCTTAGCACAGCAGCAATGACATGTTTTCACTATTAGTAATATTTCCGATGTTGGAAAGAAAATGAACAGACCACGTGCACTTCCTAAAGTGATAAAATGAAAACTGGGAGAGAAAACGACAACAGGCACTGAGATAGGCCAGGAGAAACAGAAGCAAACAGGAGTAAAGAAAAAAGAAACACACGTCTTGGTCTCTTGATTGTGACGGGATCTGCTGGGTCTCACTCTGCCATCCTCGCCCTGCAAGCTGGGGCTGGCACAGGGGTTCTGAGATGGGACCCGAGGGCAGCATTGCCTGGAGGGCTTGTTACAGTCAGAGCGCCTGGTCAGGGGGCCTGAGTGGGGCCCGGGAATCTGCATTTCTCCCAAGCTTCCGGACGATGCTGAGACTCTATTCTGAGAAGCACTGGGGAAGGCCCAGCACTCCCCGGGACCCAGACCAAGCCCAGTCAGGTATGCTGTCTTCACCGTAAGGGAAAGTGTCTGTTGCCCCGTCACCTCCGACTCTTTGCTGCCCCATGGACTGTAGCCCGCCAGGCTCCTCTGTCCATGGGATTCTCCAGGCAAGAAGACTGGAG
>NW_011441794.1:0-1059 GCF_000754665.1 Bison bison bison | reverse complement strand
TGGGCATGTTTAAGAAGTCTAAATACAAGGGTTACCACCACAAGCCCAACAGCTCAGAACATCAAAATAGTCCTTTCTTCTCATTTCTCTGGCTCCCTCTGTCCCTCCTTCCCATCTTCAAACATTTGTAAGAAATAAAGTTAGTTGCACAGTCATGTACAACTTTTTGAGATCCCATGGACTGTAGCCTGCCCAGCTCCTCTGCCATAGCATTTTCCAAGCAAGAGTACTGGAGTGGTTTCAAACATTTATTAAGTTGCTACTAAGTGCTACTGAGAACAAGAAATTGAGCACAACTTGGCCTCTGCCTTTGAAGAATTTGCCTTGTTAACAAAGAAACCACTATACTCTCCATTTCTGAATGAAGTTGTAGGATAAATATATGAAAAACTCATTTTCAGTAAGAAGTGCCCAGATCTTATTATTGTATATGGGAAATAAAACTATTAGGCAGCAAAGTATGCTCTTTTTAAAAGTTTCTCATATTACATCATGGATTATTTCTGAGAAAACTATGGACAAATCTAATCATTCAAAATAAAGTATACTTTGAAATAAAGTATATTTCCTTTGATTTGTATTATAAATTCTTCGGAGTTCTACTTTAATTGTTGATGGCATTGGAGGCAGCTATGGCTTCAGTTTCTTTTAGGTTTGTTCTATTACCATTTCATCCTCTATCCATCCCCTTTTGTCACTATAAGTAAATAGCTAGCTTATTTGGAGCATTATTTTTTGTAACATGAAGTGGCCTTTAGAGTGTGAGTAATTGCCATGTAATTTCTGTATGGTCAGCCAGCATCTCTGTGAGTTTCTGTCAGGGTTTGGATGATCTCTGTTTCTCTATCCCATGGAAATTACCAACTATCTTTCTAAATGCTTCCTTTATATTTAGGAGATCTCAGGAAAAACTCTCATTTGGTATAATGTGATGACAAATTCTTTTAGGATTAGCTATCATTTAATGGGAAATAGCTGGGGAAACAGTGGAAACAGTGTCAGACTTTATTTTTTGGGGCTCCAAAATCACTGCAGATGGTGATTGCAGCCATGAAATTA
>NW_011441793.1:0-1059 GCF_000754665.1 Bison bison bison | reverse complement strand
TAACAAGTGCTGTTCTGTGCATTATGTAGGCATTAACTCATTTAATCTCATAACAACTCTGTGAGGTAAGGAAATTATCTCCATTCTTCTATCTGAGGCACGGAGAAGTTAAGTAATCTAGCTAAAATCTTATGGTTTAAAAATGGTGGAGACTAGCGTTGGACAAGGAGGCAGGATCACAAGGACAGAAAATCAGAGTCATCAGATTTTAGAAGTCAAACTGTTCAGCATTATTTCACATGTAAGAAAGCTTAAAACTGGAATCAAGCCACTTGTCCCCAAGATCAGAGGCCAGCTCAGAACTGTGTCTTCTGATTTCAGATGTGGACAAACTTGAACCCGAGAGATAATACCAAATACTGGACTGTAAGACTCAGTTCTGAATGGAACACTTCCTTAACCTTCAAAGACGGTGACCTTGACCATGAGTCACACCATGTCATCCCTTAAAACTATTCAAGGAAAATCCATAATCCATTCAGCTTCCACTCTGAATCCCAAACTTGATCTGCATTTCAGAAACAGTCTTTGCAGGGTCAATGCCTAAGAGGAAACTAATTAAATTCACTTGCTACTTCTAGCCCAAGGAAGTTGATGATGGGATGGAAAGACAGATGATGACTTTGACAAAAATATCAATTTGTAAAATAATTTTCAAAACCCACCCAGGTGTGCATGACCTTGAGATTCTCAAGTAAAACCAATATGTAGACATTACAATTAGTTTAAAAGCAGCTCTGCGTGAAGATGAATTTTCCAAGTCTTATTAGGGAAGGCATCTGCAAGGGACCAAGGAATTATTTAGGCAGAAAGGTGTGAAAGAGAAAAGAGAGGCAGCACTTCTCTTTCATATTTATTAGTATTCCTGTCTTGGGTTGAGATTTAGAGATCATTTCTTGACCTGTGTCCCTAAAACACACAGAAATGTTTTGAACTTTCACATGCACTCAAAATTAGCCTTAGTGGCCTTTTTATTGAAAATTACTGAAAAGAGTTTTCATCTGTCCTTTCTAACAGTGGACAGTGCAAAGCTCTGAAGCAATTTTAATCAATCAGGTT
>NW_011441792.1:0-1059 GCF_000754665.1 Bison bison bison | reverse complement strand
CTTTGTCCATGGAATTCTCCAGGCAAGAATCCTGGAATGGGTTCCCATGGCCTCCTCCAGGCAATCTTCCTGAACCAGGAATCAAACCTGTGTCTCATGTCTCCTACATTGATAGGTGGGTTCTTTACCACTAGCACCACCTAGGAAACTCTTCATTAGAGCCTACTGGATGCTAAATCTTCAGTGAATTAAAGTAGTAGAGCTACTTTTAAAAAAGTTCCCTTAATTCATGATTTATCTTTCATTTCCTTCTTAAGTATGTCCAGGGCATACTTGGTTGAGGAATTCCAAGTCTTCCATATGGGTATAAAATACTCCCTATCTTTTTTTTCTGTCCCCTGTTCTCCAGGCTAAAGCATTTAGATATCTCTCAGTTTGACACTTACAGATTCTGAGTAACTTTTGACATAATCCTTTCCCTTCTTGCTATGCTGGCTAATATTCTAATCTACCTATCAAAAGATATTTTCTTATTCATTTCATTCTTGAATTAGGAACCTTAGCTATATGCCTTTTGAGTATAAGAACTTAAATAACATTTGACATGCCCATTCATTATGGCTTACCCTGGGTTTCTACAAAAAGATCAGATAGGTCCTTGTTTGCTTCTGGTTTGGTTCCCAGCACAGAGCTCCTAAAACTCTTGCAATTTCCTGAGTGATTGAAGTGTATTGTTATCCATAACAAGTCTCTTTCTCTCATAACTGAGTTTATGTTAATGAAGTTATTATTTTTTTTTTATTCATTTATTTTTGGCCGTGCTGGGTCTTCAATGCTACTCGGGCTTTCCCTCGTTGCAGTGAGCAGGGGCTACTCTTCGTTGCGATGCGCAGGCCGTGGCTTTTCCTGTTGCCGAGCACGGGCTCTAAGACACATGGGCTTCAGGAGTTGCAGCTCATGGGCTCAGTAGTTGTGGCACACGGACTTAGTTGCCTTGCAGCAAGTGGGATCTTCCCAGACCTGAGATCTTCCCAGATTGAACCCGTGTCCCTTGCAGTGATAGGAGAATTCTTAAACCCTGAACCACCAGGGAAGACCCTGTGAAGTTATTCTTGATGG
>NW_011441791.1:0-1059 GCF_000754665.1 Bison bison bison | reverse complement strand
CAGGGAGGCCTGGCGTGCTGCGATTCATGGGGTCGCAAAGAGTCGGACATGACTGAGCGACTGATCTGATCTGATCTGATCTAAGATATTTAGAAAATATATTTAGACAACAGACTTGAAGACTGGTGGGATGAGGAGGAGAGAGAAGTGAATCATACAGCATCCAGGTTTGCAGCCTGGGTCAGCATGGAACACTGGATCCTGTGGACAGGATGAATTTCAAGTTGCTGAGACAAAGAGTGAGTTCAGTCTGACAGTTGCTGGGCTTGAGATGCCAGTCACACATCTCAAGAATTTGTGTCATGATTGCCTGCCCATAAGCCTGAGGCACAGGGTTTGTGCTGAGTTCCTAAATCTGGGAAACAACTCTGCAAAACTGGTAACCACAGCCATGCCTGCAGAGAAGAGAGGATGCAGAGAGATGTGGGAAGCTAGACTGGAGACGGGGTAAGAACCACATCAAGAAGCGTGCTCAAGAAGCAAGAAGAAGGGGATGGACATGATGGAGAAGAAGGTGTTTGTGTTAGAACACTACCTCCACCCACAATGTGTATTACCTGGGATGCTCTCCTGCCTTACTTTCCCAGTTGGAACAAGATGCAATTTCCTCCGAGATGCACTCAGGATTGACCAAGAGTTATATGAGTAAGGCAATCAGAGTGGGGTGAAATTTAGGAAATACCAGCCTCCAGGAATGCAGGAAGGAGAAAAGTTTAAGAAGGACCAAAGATCAACAGTCATTATACTGCAGACACGTCAACTAAGATTTATTAAATGAACTTGGTAAGAACTTTTCTGTGAATTAATAGTGTTATGAAGTGAATGGGTAATAACCCTGACATCAGAAAATGTGTTTATTTTGTTTATCGTTCATGTATTTTCACTTTACACATTTTCTGAGAAGAGAAACTCAGCTGCAGGGTGAGACTGAAGCTGATGACAAGAATGTTGATACCATAGTTAATGAGGAAGCACATGAGTTTCTCACTGGGAGATTGATACAGATGGATTTTTACATGGTAAAAGATACATTTATATGCTAGAGATATGGATATAAAT
>NW_011441790.1:0-1059 GCF_000754665.1 Bison bison bison | reverse complement strand
TTGTTCAGTGCTGGGTCAGGGTGGTGGGAGCTCTGAAGACATAGATGAGGATGCAACGGGAGGAAGCGCCTGATCCCTGGCTGATGCATGAAGAACAGGATGGCGGGAAGAGCGTGGTCCATCTGCTGGGCCTTCAGACCAGAACAGGGTTGGCTCTCCAAGGCACGAGGTTGCTTACATACTGGCAGAAGCAGAGTGGCATAAGCTAGAAGTCTCACCGGGGATCTCCCAGCTCCTGATGGAAGTTGCTTCCTGAACTCAGCCTCTGTTAGTCCCTGCCTCCCCTGCTTCTCTTAGGCGCCATCCATCCAAGCTGCCAGTCCAATGCCTGAGCCAAAGCCAGTAGGGGTACCCAGGGGGCTGGCCTGGAATTGGCATGGTTGCCCTGAGCTCTGCATCTGGCATTCCTGGGGGTGGAGGTGGTGAAAGGGGAGTATTTACGGAGTTTCAGCCTCCACTAAACTCTGCCCTGCTGGTGACTCTATATAACTGGGTGTGTTTCTTTCTGCCTCTGCTTCCCTGTCTTAACCTTCAATTCCCTGAAAGGGTCAAAGACCCATTTGAACTTCATACCATGAGACTCTGGCTAGTTCTTACTATTCCATCCAAACCATACGTTGAGTTGGATCTTATTCATTATGCCCTCAAGCTTCTGGCTGGGTTCTTGCCCCAAATAAAGAAGATGGCCAGGAAATGGCACTGCCATTCTTCTAACTTCAGAGACTGTCACTGCCAGAGGCTACCCATATCTACCCATAAGTGGCCCCCCTTGGACCTACCCACCCTCTGGATACTCCCTTCCCCAGGCTTCCTCCTGCCACTGGCCCTTGATGGTACAACCCCAGCCCTCTGGTAGGTACATGTTCTCAGATATGAAGTTCTAGCTGGGTACAAGGATGCTGTGGGCTGCAGATAACAGAAACCCAACTGCAGGTGGCTACCAGGGAAGCCCCAGCTTAATACAATGGAGTATTACTCAGCCATTAAAAAGAATACATTTGAATCAGTTCTAATGAGATGGATGAAACTGGAACCTATTATACAGAGTGAAGTAAGCCA
>NW_011441789.1:0-1059 GCF_000754665.1 Bison bison bison | reverse complement strand
TAGGGCTGCAAGCTTGAGCTGCTGGAGCTGAAATTTGGGGGTCTCAGAGGTGGCATGGATGTTGGGGTTCAGAGACCCTAAGATCTTGGGGGCTGACATTTGGACAGATAGGGTCGGGGTTGTCACAACTGTTTTGGGTCTTCCCCATCCCATTCCTGGGCTGCTAGCCCGGTATCTCTGCTGGATAGACCATGACCCTGGCCTTGTGCAGGCTCACAGGGTCTGAAGGCCACAGGGCAAATATAAAGCTCTGACTTACCTGGTGCCTCCTTCTCAGGCCTGAAAGATGGAGGAAGGTGGGAATCCAGGAAGCTTGACTAAAGTGGTCCATCTCCTGGTCTTGTCAGGGGCCTGGGGCATGCAAATGTGGGTGACCTTCATCTCAGGTAGGGATCGTCGGCCTGGACATCATGGATGCCCGCGGTGGGGACAGGGATGAGAGAGGGTCCTTGGACGAGTCCTAACACTGGTCCCCTGCACCCCACAGGCTTTGTGCTTTTCCGAGGCCTTCCCCGACATACCTTCGGTCTGGTGCAGAGCAAACTCTTCCCTTTCTACTTTCACATCTCCATGGGCTGTGCCTTCGTCAACCTCTGCATCTTGGCTTCACAGTGTTCCTGGGCTCAGCTCACATTCTGGGAGGCCAGCCAGGTATGCGGGCTTTGGCTCCACTACCCTCTGGACATTCACTCCCAGGACTGCACTGAGCACCTATGACACCTTTGTGACAATTAAAACAAGACCCCCCAAACCACCCCAGCTTCCTGGTATACACAGAGTTGGGCTTTGGATACCCTTGAGCAGTGCACAGCCTGCACAACCATCCCCAGCAGCCCTGTCTATTCCCCCTGTGTCTGTCTGCTGGCTGTTGCTCCCTCTCCTCCCCCTGACTGGGCCTGCAGCCAAGCTGTGGTGACTCAGCTGGGCTGAGGCACTGACCCCAGCTCACTGTTTAAAAACTAGCCTGACTGGGGATTTACAGTCCCCCATCTCCATCCCCGGAGAAGGAAATGGCATCCCACTCCAATATTCTTGCCTGGGAAATCCCATGGACAGAGG
>NW_011441788.1:0-1060 GCF_000754665.1 Bison bison bison | reverse complement strand
TTTTTTTTTTTTTTTTTTTTTTTTCAGTAGCCGCTGTTGTGTCCTTGCAGCAGTCTTGAGTGGTTGAGGCTTTACTGTATTTTGCTTACTGTAAGGATGAGTATACAGAAAGAACTAGTTTTCCAACACTGGTAGTAAGAAACAGATGTCTCAAACTTTTATAGGAGGGTTGCATCATAAGTGCTTTCTAAGTTATGTGAATTCTACTATGTGATGGTACAAAAGAGAATAATGGCGTGGTGAATTTCACTAGTCATTCAGTGCATATTAACCTGAAATGTGTTTGAAGTAGGAGGTGTGAATCAGCACAGACATAAGTTCCATGAGAACAGAGTTTTGCTCACTGCTGTATCTTCAGCATCCTGAAAGAATGCTTTGAATATAGTAAACACGGAGAGAATTATGGAATATTGATTGCTTTCCTTTATTTGGTCACAGTTCCTGCAAGTGTCTCACAGTGTAAGCATCTCATTGTCCTGTGATTGTGGTGTTTAATTACTTGGATTTTTCCATACAAGAAGGTCCCTAAACACTAGCCAACTATTTAATCTGGTAGAAACAGCCATCTGTTCTGACATCAGTGACATAACTGACTGTGTAGGACTTACTGGTCGGGCTCCATGTGGTGTCTGAGAAATTTTCAGGGATGATTTTTAAGTGACTTTAGAGACTAACCAACAGATTCCTCTCTTAAAATGGAACTCTCCACCATCACAGTTGAGACAGATGAAGATCACTAGGCATGCAAAAAGCGACAACTCAGGTGGGCTTCAGCAGATCAAGGACTGTTGTGTTTACCTTAGAAGAGCCAGAACTCTACCCTTGTAGACAGTCTTTCAATGGTGATCCCTAATTAGAAATTTTGTGGCTTTTGGTGATCAGTAGTGGATTCCATTATCTTCTCTGTTTGACTTTCTCATGTATGGTTTTGGGTAGGAAAGAAGGAGACTGCCTGTGGTAGGTTCTGGGTAAATATTTGTTGATATGTCAGATTTCACATGATGTCAGATTTCACATGATGAAAGAGATGAAGGTCTCTCTGGAATAGAGCGTCTATTTC
>NW_011441787.1:0-1060 GCF_000754665.1 Bison bison bison | reverse complement strand
CTATATACTAACAATGAAAAATCAGAAAGAGAAATTAAGGAATCAATCCCATTCACCATTGCAACAAAACGAATTAAATATCTAGGAATAAACTTACCTATGGAGACAAAAGAACTGTACACAGAAGATTTTTGCTCTAATTTTCATATTTTCTTCTTGTGCTTATTTTGGGTTTAATTTGTCCTTCCTTTTCCAGTTTCTTAAAGTGGAAGCTTGGATGACTGGTTTTAGATCTTTCTTCCTTCCTAATGTATGCATTCAATGCTATAAATTTCCATTAAGCACCATTTTCCCTATATCTTGAAAATTTGTTTAGTTGGATTTTATGTTCACTTAGGTCAAAATATTTTTAAATTTCTCACAAGACTTCTGTTAGATCCACAAATTATTTAGAAGTATGCTGTTTAACCTCCCAGGATTTGGGGGTTTTCCAACTCTCTTTTGTTACAGATCCCTAGTTTACTTTCTCTGTGAGGTGAGAACGCACACTGTATGATTTCTGTTGTTTTAAATCTGCTAAAGTGTGCTTCGTGGCCCAGAATGTGGTCTGTCTTGGTGAATGTTCCTGGTAAGGCTGAGAAGAGCTCTGCTGTTGCTGAAGGGCGCAGTCCATAGAGGTCAATTAGATCCAGTTGGTGGATGGTGCTGTTCAGCTCAGCTGTCTACTAATCACCTGCCTGGTAGATCTGCCAGATGCTCACTGAGGAGTGTTGAAGTCCAGAAGAAATAGCAGATTCAGGCTATTTCTCATGCAGTTCTATCAGCTTCTGCCTGATGCATTTTGGGGCTTTGCTGCTTTGCACATACACATTCATGATTGTTGTATATTTTTGAGAATGTACCATTTAATGATTATGTGGTGCCCCTCTTTATTCTCGATAATTTCCCATGTTATAAAGTCTGCATTGTCTGAAATTAAACTAACTACTCACACTTTCTTCTGATTCCTGTTAGCATGAGATATATTTCTTATTTCCTTCCTCTTTAATCTAGCTGTGTCTTCATTTAAGGTGAGTTTTTTTGTAGACATCATATAGCTAGGCCTTGTTTCTAATCAACT
>NW_011441786.1:0-1060 GCF_000754665.1 Bison bison bison | reverse complement strand
CCCCCCCCACCCTCCAGCTCTGCATGAATTACATCTTGCATCTATCACCCTTAAACTCTATGCTAATTACATCCTGGACCTTCACTGTGCTCCTTTCGTATTTTTTTTTTCTTTTGCATTTCAGTAAGAAGACCACAGTACAATAACCCAGAGACAAAGGGACCCAATCACCAAGCTACCTGACTCCAGCTATGACTTTTGAAACAAAACAAGAAGAATGCAAGACCGTCATTACGTTAAGCCTTATCATTTACCTTAAAGTCATGAGACCCAGGCTACATAAAGTCTCTTGTGCTCTTCCAGAGTGAGGGGGAATGGTTCTTGAGACACTAGCCTGCTGTGTTCTTCTCTCCACTGGCTGAGAATGAAAACCATCTTTGGCAGTAACATATTCGTGTTTAGTGCTTTCTCCTAAGATTATTTTGAAATATTAAGCTATTGTTTTCATGTTTCACGTGTTCATTTTCTGGTATATTCTCATTTTCTGTCAAAATGTTATGTAGTTTATTTTTATATTTTTAAAATATCAGTTTGAAGGGGTTTTGGTGCATTTTCTGCTTCTCATAGATAAATGTGTAGGATTCTTTCAGATTCATTAATGAATGCTCTTATACTGGAATTTGTGCTGTCTCTGATTCTGGCTTCATAGCTTTGAAGATGCTCTTCAATTTAGTTACCAGAAAAGACTTAAAATATGTCCTAAGTAGAGAACCACTATTCCTCAAAGTCAAGTCTGGTCAAGAACACTTGATAGTTTCAGGATGGAATCTAGGTCTTTTGAGCCCTTTTTTGTTAGATATCTGAAACTTTTATTAATCTGAGTGCTCCTGTGTAGTATAATTTAATTTCTGTAACTGTATGTTCCCATGAAAGTGAAACTCTTGGGGGGAAAAAAGCATTTTGTAGATATTTCTGAGATTTATTAAGCCTCATAGCCACTTTCTTTTTGAAATCTTATACCCACACAGTTTCCATATTAACCCATAAATCAGGGCCACTAAGAAAGTGTCCCAATTTGTCTGTTCTCATATTTCTTTTTTTTTTTTTTTTTTTTTTTTTT
>NW_011441785.1:0-1060 GCF_000754665.1 Bison bison bison | reverse complement strand
CTCCAGTACTGTTGCCTGGAAAATCCCATGGACAGAGAAGCCTGGTAGGCTACAGTCCATGGGGTCGCAAAGAGTCGGACACGACTGAGCGAGTTCACTTTCACTATGAAGGCTTAAGTTGCCAAGCAAAGTATATCAATCATGAACAAGTAGTTGCAGAGTGAATACTGTATGTCTGGAACTGAGCTTACTGTTATATGTATTTCTGAAGAACTATAACATATTGTCCCTGTTCTTTAATATCACTAATCTTGTTTGATACATAAGATAAATGCTTATCAAGTACACTCATGTTAGCAAACTTGTGACTTGCTCTATCATTGCTTTTCATGCCCCAATCCACAGGAAGTAATTTTTTATAGGTTAATTCTCAGAAATGTAAGTGATTTTTTTAACTGCTCAAAATTCACATGGTGAGAGGTCTCACATGAGGGCAATACAACATATAACCAAATGAATTCAACTTAGACCTTTACTGATATGAATGTCAAAGTGCAAGGCTGGGGCAAATCAATTTCAAACTATCCAACTTGAGTTTTGTAATGATTACATCTAGTCACTGTTAAGAAAGGTGCTTTCGGATGGAGTGCTCCATACCAGAGCTTTTTTATTTCCTCATGTACATCATTCCTAAATAATCTGACTGTGGATAAATAGAGATACAGGGGTAGTTTTTTCTTTACATTTTTTCAGCATCACAGGATTACTATGTGAAGAAAAATCTTTTTTCTCATCTTTATTTTTTAACAGAGGACCAACTGCTTGTTCTCATCAAGAATTCTCCACACAGCTCTACGTTATCACATTCTAAGGATTAACAAGTTATAATGATCAGAACTTTAAAAAAATTCCTGGGGAAAATAAAATTAGAATAAGATGAGACCCAGAGTTAGCCAGAAATTCTTCATTTTCTAGGAACCAAAATGCTGAAATTGCTTCATAAAATGAAAAAACAGGAATTTAGAGTTTGACTCAAATCCCAATTCTTGTATTACAGTATATGTAGGAAAAGTGATACTTGGTATATTTGTGTGTTGACTTCTTTTTGAAATCAACACTG
>NW_011441784.1:0-1060 GCF_000754665.1 Bison bison bison | reverse complement strand
CAAGAGATCCTGCCATGATGAGGATCCTAATACAAAAGTTAGGAAATGAGAGATTCAGCCAGTAGAGGACAATATTGAATAGGGCTCTTTCTCAGAACATGTGTCCCGACTTTCAGTTGTCAGATGTCTTTTTGTCCTCTTTGTTCATTGATTAAGCGCTCCAGTGGACCAAGCACTGTGTTAAATGCTGAAGTTGTAAACACTGAATAAACCATTGCCCCTAATGGCAAGATCCTTCCCCCCTGGACCTCATCTATTTCCCAGAGGATTGGGGTGAGATACCAGAATTCTGACCCATCTGACACCCCCTCCCAGCTCAATATAGCTATTAAAATGTACAGACACACATATACACATGTACTTATAAATATGGCACATTTTTTTCCAGTTAAAACTTACCAAGATATAGTCTCCATGAAAATTAACAGTAAAAATATATATAAGACAAGTATAAAAGATTATTCTTGGAATCCAATCATTTTGTGAGCTCTCTCAACCTGAATTCCTAGAAAAAGATATCCCATTCTCAATTAGAGGGTTTTTTTTACTTTTTTCTTTTTGTGGTCTTTTAATAATCACATAATCATAGTACTGTCTTTTCCTATTAAATATGAGATTGGTAAAGGAAGAAAAACATGACTGACAGCCAAGATTCCTTGGAAAAAGAATACAGAGTTAATAAATAGGCCTAAAGTAAATATAATGCTTCCCTATCTGCCCATAAAATAATACAAGTCTTGGGAACATTTTCACACCATTCATTTTTAAAATAAAGAAACTGCTCTGAGATAAGTACTTTAGAAATTACAAGGATGTAGGTGTTGTTATGAGAAATATATACAAAGGAAAAAAGGATAACTAAGTGTGTGGTGGCTGAAAGAATTTGAAAACTCCAACTGTAGGAGATTTTTTTCCATGACTTAATGAGACTTTCTTAAATACACTCATACCCCATGGAAATTCCCACTTCCAGATTAGGGAATTTTTGTATCCTCAGTTTTTTGGCTTTTTTTTTTTTTTCTTTCATCGTCTACATTAATAGAGTTTTCCCCTCTAACTT
>NW_011441783.1:0-1060 GCF_000754665.1 Bison bison bison | reverse complement strand
TGCAGGTATTGTGAACTCCTGCTCTAAACCCAATAGTGGGACATTCTGTAAGACAATCCACCCTGCTACCGCCCAGTTTCTGAACAAATGAATGGCATTAAAATTGTAAGAGGAACAGTTATTTCATCTTAAAGGAGAACAACCAAGTGCAACATATGACTACATTCTTTCAACTGTGAAAAGACATCTGCTTTTTGATAATCAGGAAAATTTGCAAATGGACTGGATATTAAATGTTAATTTTATTGGAAACAAAGATCTTTTTCTTAACATCCCATTATTTTACCCCAAATACTCATTATGTACATTTTGTAAATTGTTCATCTCATCCCAAAAATACTTCAGGAAAAATGAATAAGAAGTAAAGGAGAAAATGAAATGAGTGTCTTTCTTGATTTAAAAACAGATCTGCATAGCTGCTATGGATTGAATTGTGTCCACCCTTTACTCCCAATGTGATGGTATTAGGAAGTAGGGCCTCTGGGAGGTACCCAGGTTGACATGGGGTTTTGATGGTGGTACCTCGTGATGGGATTAGCCTCTCCCTCTTTTTCTCTGTCATTCTCCCTCTTCCTCCTTCCCTTCAACCACCGCATGTGAGAACATAGCAAAAAGAGAAAGACTGATGCAAGTCAAAAATGTCTTCACCAGGAAATCAATTGGGCATCACCTTGATGTTGCATAGTCTCCAGTCTATGACAACCTATGGGACTAAGAGGTTAGTTTTGTAGTTGTTGATGCCAAATGATAAAATATAGGGTTTATGATACTCTTCTTTATTATATTTGTTATGTTTGAAACCATTTTGTAATAAGAAGTTTATAGAAAGTCCATTTTGAAATTTCTTAGAGAAACTCTGAGGAACCCACGATAGCAGATTCAGACAGGTCCCCAATGAATGAGTGGTTGGAGGACAACATGCTCCTTATTCCAACTCATCTCTTGTCATCTTAAAACTGCCCCCCACACCTGACAACCTTACCTCCCCCCACCATCTGCATCTCCATTACCCTGCTAAGCTGAGTCGTCTGGCTGGAGATGTTAAGGACTCAGGACAGGG
>NW_011441782.1:0-1061 GCF_000754665.1 Bison bison bison | reverse complement strand
CGACTAAAGTGACTTAGCAGCAGGGGAGACTCATGGCACAATTCTCCTCTCTCTATAAACTCATGGCTTTGCTTCTGTTTGTAATAACCTGGCATTCAATCACATATAGAATTTGCTGAAAATATTTACCTCCTTTTAGTTCCAGAACCTCAAGACAGGGGAGAGTTTAGGACAGCAATATTTTGTTTCCTCACTTAGTGTTGGTATAAAATAGAAAAATGTATCTCAGAAGTTGGGTTCCCAGATGCTGAATTAGTTCTTTCTGGCTCAAGAAGAATGGACTATACAAGATTGATACGCTAGGTAAGGAACCCTCATGATTGCTCTCAGGTGTATTTGTTAGGGTATAGTCATGAAAACAAAACTACTTTAAATGTTTCAGGTAGAAAGAAATTTAATATCAGCACTTAAGAAATCATAGGGGTGGGGCAAAGAGAGATCATAGGGAAGTGCAGGAAGCTAATATGAAGCCACAGCCACCTCACAGCCAACAGATGAGAGAGGATGAGAGAAATGTGTGCAGTCTGAGGTAGCTTCAGCAAACAACTGCTGGTCTACCATGGCATTTCTGTAGCAAGAATATACCTATTGAGTGTCACCATTGCCTCTCATTTGCTAGCTTTAATAAATTCTAATGGGAAGGTTCCATGGGAAATGTCGTTCCCAAGCTTCCAGTCCTATGACCCTCGAGGACAGTATAAAAGGCACAGAAGTGATGCTGTGTGATAAAATGATTTGTCCCACTTTTATCAGGACATTATAAACCCTTATCACCTAGACACAAAGGCTCTTTCTAAAGGCCTAGCAACTTCAAATGCAGTCACAAAGGCCTGCTCTGGTTCAGGGGTAGGGTATATAGACTCTCTCCCTGAATTTTAGGAATACAAAAGAATTTGTGAATGTTTTGAAATGATCATGATACTACACCTATTTTTAAAAATTTAAAATAGGCTTGTTGTAGACTTTTCATACTGTTTATGGGGTTCTCAAGGCAAGAATACTGAAGTGGTTTGCCATTCCCTTCTCCAGTTGACCACATTCTGTCAGACCTCTCCACCATG
>NW_011441781.1:0-1061 GCF_000754665.1 Bison bison bison | reverse complement strand
GCTGCGTCCTCTTGTGCCTGTGGCTTGCACGCCGGGCACTGCTGGGTGGGTGGGTCACCTGTGGCCATCCGCGCAGAGTCAGCACAGAATGGGCACGCCGTCAGCTGTCACCAGGCGCCCCGTGGTGGGGTCGTAGGTGCCCGCCAGGTAGTAGAGGTCCCGTCGGTCCTGGTACTTGCGGCTCCGTGTCATCTGCTCATACTGCTCGCGCCCTACGACCTGGCACTTGTGGGAGATGGTCTGCACGTCGTTCTCGTCCTCATGGCAGGACTGGTATAGCGCGTTCTGCCGGGGAGCGGGGTAAGGAGCGCCCGGGGTCAGGTCTGGCCTGGGACAGCACACCCCACCCAACCCCAGGACCCTCAGTTCTGGATAGGATTGTAACCGTGTGGCGCAGGAGCCAGCGCCTGGAGCCCCAGCAGGCGGGCAGAGTGGGAGAAACACTTTTTTCTGCACCATCTGCAAACACGGTTCTCAGGGAAGACAGGACAGTGTGCTGGGGGTGTTTAGGGTCTTAGGTTGATTTGGGCAGGCAGGGACCAGAAGGTCTGCTGTAGGGGGCACTGCTGAGGGCAGGACCTGCTTGGTGCTACGTGCTGCCGTGGGTCACAGCCCCCCACGAGGTGAAACTGTCACCCACTCCACTAGGAGTCATAGAAGCAGTCGGGGAGGGATCCAGGTGGCCTGGCTCTAGGCCTGAGCCCTCAGCCATGTTACTCCCTGTGGGGCTCGTGTGACCCTTGGCGCCTTGAGGTGTGGGGACAGGGAGGGGGGATGTTCATTCCCCTTCTTCCCACTGGTGCTAGTTTGCTAAGATACCTCTTCCCAAGGCCCTCCACTCTGAGCCTGCCCAGACCCCCAGGACCCCTGCCCCCACCAGGCGGCCCCACCTTCCCGTCGCTCTGCCGCTTCCCCAGTTTGGTCTCCTCCGGATGGTAGAACCACTTGACCTTCACCACCATGTTGCTGCCCCACGACTCCCACATGCTCTCGATGCGGCCGATGTAGGGCAGGTTGGGCCGCCCGGCCGACAGGAAGACCGCGCAGTCCCCGATGCGAAG
>NW_011441780.1:0-1061 GCF_000754665.1 Bison bison bison | reverse complement strand
GACAGGGACAGAGGAGCCTGGCAGGCTACAGTCCGTGGGGTGGTAAGAGTTGGACACAACTTAGCGACTAAACCACCACTTATTGGATGTTTCCTCCATACTAGGCATCGGGCACTTTACAGGCATTATCTCATTTGAGCCTCACAATGAACTTGTGAGGTAAGTATAATTGTCAGTTCCATCTGCAGATGAAAAACTGAGATTCAGAGAGGTTATGTAACTTGCACAAACATATATATGAGAAAATGACAGAAACAGAATTCGAACCCATCTCTACTTAGCATTAAACCCCAGGCTTTTAACCCGTGTGATGTGTCACTTCTCACAGGCAGATTATACTCTGAGTTCCTCAAGTCATAGTTGAAATTTGGGTGCCTGCTGAATTCAGATACACACAGGAAATAAAATTTGATGCCTGCTAGCTCTGCTGCATCAGGGTGGAGGTGGTAGAGGGAAGACTGGTGCCTTTGGAGGGCACCAAGCTCCTTGGAAATGGTGCTGGGGCCCCCGGTGTGGCTCTGGAGACATGATGCTGGCTGCACACTCCAGTGCTTGGCAGCTGGAATGTGGCCTGGAAGCAGACCCTTGGGTAAGTGAAGTTTGTCACATGTCTCTACCACTTTCTGCTCAGGGGTTACATACCCTAAGCCAAACCCCACTCCCCCTCCTTTGCCTTCCAGCATATTAGGTCCCTTCTATCAGTGATTCTCAAGTCCAGTTGCACAGAAGAATCACCTAGGAAATCTTAAATTATTGGTATCTGAACCCCATTTCCAGAGACCTAATTTAGTTGACTAGGTTAAGCTCTCCAGTTAAGTTGCTGGATAAAACACAAGACACTCAGTTAAAGTTGAATTTCAGATGAACAACAAATAGCATAAGCATGTCCCCCAAACTGGAGCTTCCCAGGCAGCACTAGTGGTAAAGAACCCATCCACCAATGCAGGAGATGTAAGAGATTCGGGTTCCATCAGGAAGATGCCCTGGAGAAGGGCGTGGCAACCTACACCAGTATTCTTGCCTAGAGAATCCCATGGACAGAGGAGCTACAGTCCATAGGG
>NW_011441779.1:0-1061 GCF_000754665.1 Bison bison bison | reverse complement strand
ATGATTCAAAAAATCCTGAACATATTCTGATAAAGTAGGATAATCCTCACAGCCGTCCTCATAGGATTCCTATAGGTCAAAGGTTAAAAGAGAAAAAATTAATCCATGCAACTAGCTAAAATAAACATGAGGCAGCTTTAAATTGGAATGTCTCTAGCTCAAATGGTATTTTTAAGAATCTTTAACCTGATAAAATGTTATTTTCTTCAAAAAGTTCAGTCCACTTTTTCCTTGCCTAACAGCCAAAATGTGGTAACAGAAGGGCTCCATCTAGCTGGGTAGAGAACTGTCTTCCCACCTCTGGCAGATTTACAAGATTACTGAGAAGTAAAGTTTAAACCAGTATTTCACTGTAAGACCCAATATCAAAATTTAGAGTTAATAATAAGATTCAGGATTTGTTTCAAAATGGAAGGGGGAGAGGGACCAGATATACAGAAACAAGAATGGCCACATGTAGTTAACTATTGAGGCCATGGGCATTCAATATACCATTCTCTTTCCTTGTAGACATTCAACAATTTCCATATTGGAAAAAAAAGTTTGTTATCTGTCAATCTCCAAAGACAGAAAATGTCTTTATAGTTTAAATGATTACAAAATATAGTGTACAGTGGTAAGAGACTTTCTGGCTGCTATGTCCAGCCAATCTTGATAGTAGCAAGTTTCCAATTAATATCACTATCATCTCAATGTTCACAGCAGCACTATTTACAACAGCCAAGACACAGAAGCAACCTAAATGTCCATCGAGAGATGAATGGATAAAGATGTGGTACTTATATACAGCCGTAAAAAATGAAATAATGGATGAACCTAGAGATTATCAAAATAAGTCAGAGAAAGACAAAGGTCATATGATGATTGCTTATATGCACAATCAAGTCTTTAAAAAATGACACGAATTTATTTCCAAAACAGAAATGGGAGTCACAGACATAGAAAAAAAACTTATGGAGAATGGGATTGACATATACATACTACTGTATACAAAACACATAATTAATAAGGACCTCCTGTATTGCAAAAGCAACTCTACTCAACACTCTGTAAAGAGCTAT
>NW_011441778.1:0-1061 GCF_000754665.1 Bison bison bison | reverse complement strand
CTTGGAATGCAGGAACAGAAAAAAAAAAAAAAAAAGATTCTTATCATCCTTCCCTCTCCTGTTATAACTATTAATAGATTTCAGGTCCTCCTGAGCAGTATAACCTGTCTCCCCTCCTACCCCATAGGAAGAAGGTATTGGCCTTACTCTTGGATGGGGTGTTGGTTCCATCCAATCAGCAAATGACTCACAAAGACCCCTATCCCACTCCTTGTACCCTGGGTATAAAAATGAACTAAGGACCCCTGTTCAATGTTGGTTCTCCCTTGAGCTTGGCCCGCTGCAGCGTCTCGCACTCTAATAAACTTCATTCTCATTTCATTTTGCCTCATGTCTGGAAATTCTTTTCCAACCTGCGCATGGACCAGGACACCCTGGTCACTGCTCTCAGCATTTGCTGAGATGGTCATCTCTTGTTGCCATGAAGTGCTAATTTTGGGACCCGTTCCAAATGTGTTTCGGCAGTAGAACAAATAAAACATTCTTGATGAGTGTCAGAAAGTTTTGGAATATTCTTAGAGAAATTGTACATTAAGCGGTTGCTGAGAGGACAGGAACCATGGCTTTCTTTTTCAATTTTCCTTCCCATTTCCAGCATCCTTTATCATACCTGACACAGTTTGGAGTTCTAATAAATGTTGGATGAATTAATGGATAAATAATCTTATAGTCACCACAGAAAGAAGCTTTGTCCACAGAGTCTGGCCATCACTCTGCCATTCCTTTTTTCCTGTTCACATATCCTACTGTTTCAATAAGTGGAGTCAATGTGGAAACTATGTAAATTACCACAGTGTTAATTCTTACTCACATTTTATCATAACCAAGATGAAAATAGATTCATAGGGAATTAAGACTGACTTGCATAGAAATTTAAATCTATTCTGAAGCTAAATCTATCCAATTTAATTCTGAAGTTCAGGAGGCACTTGGCTGAACTCTGAAATCTGATATTTTTATTAACATTTCCTGGTAGCTTTCAAAATGTTACCCAGTAGTCAGGCAAGAATCCAAGATTCCTACCATGGCTAATTGAAAATCTGCCAAAGCCAGTGGTCACT
>NW_011441777.1:0-1062 GCF_000754665.1 Bison bison bison | reverse complement strand
TTCAGCTCTGGTCTTCTTCAGTCAGAAAAGATAGCCACCATTCTGCAAGAATTCACAGTTCAGTGGAGGTTATGGAGGGAGGGTAGTATGGGGATAGATGAATCACTTGAAACTTGTAATATCCTGTGATAAATCTGTGAAGGATGTAAACCACCTGGTATGCAGTAGAGAAGAGATTCACTTAAACGCATTGTTTAGGGAGAGTGCGTGTGTGTTCGTCTCTCAGTCGTGTCCAACTCTTTGCGACCCCATGAACTGTAGCCCACCAGGCTCCTCTGTCCAAGAAATTCTCCAGGCAAGAATACTGGAATGGGTTGCCATTCCCTTCTCCAGGGGATCTTCCCGCCAGGGATTGAACCCTGGTCTCTTGCATTGCAACAGATTCTTTACTGTCTGAGCCACTGGGGAGAGGGAGAGAAAGTCAGGGAAGACTACCAAAAGAAGACCAGAGCTGAAAGATAAGGAGTTAAGCTGAGGATATGGGGGTGGGCAAGGGGAGTTTAGCATGAACACAAGAGCATCTAAGTAGCATTTTAAGTTTTTAGCCAGAATAATAGCTGATACATGCTTGTATATGTGCCAGTCACTCCAAGAGCTTTGTGTGTTCTGTGTATTAAGTCCTTTAATTCTCACAATGCTATTATGTAGGTACTGTGATTATTCCCATTTTACAGATGAGGCATAGGAAGATGAAATAACCTACCTGGAAAATATCATAACTAGGAAGTGGAAGAGCTTGAATATAAACCCAGGCTGACTAACTTCAGAGTTTGGGCTTTTATTAGTACAAGAAGTTAAACTCTGGGTTGCTTTGGAGGTAAACCCTTTTCACATATCAGCCTTTTCTTTCACCTTGCCCCAGGCTTCTTTGAACATGATGTAAACTGCTGAACTCTCTTCCTTTGCTAGGCACCTTTAACTTCCTCCTCAACCCATTGAAATCTGGGTTCTAAAGAGATACTTATAAGGAAACTTACTGGGTTGTGGAGGACTGGCCTGTAGGGTTGTGCTTCCTATTGTTTTAATTTTTCCAGTAGTGCTTGGCAGCCCAAGGTATATGAG
>NW_011441776.1:0-1062 GCF_000754665.1 Bison bison bison | reverse complement strand
TAAAAAAAACTTTTTTATATCTGTTTTCTCCAGGCCCTCCTCCAGGGGATCTTCCCAATCCAGGGACTGAACCCAGGTCTCCCACATTGCAGGTGGATTCTTTACTGTCTGAGCCACCAGGGAAGCCCATTAATTATGTACAATTCATGAATATCCCAAAACATGGTGGTCACCAATTTAGACTGTGACAGAACAACTCAACATAAGCAGGTCCCCGCTGTGTAAAATTTGACAATGTGTTTGACTCATTATCTTACAGTTTGAATCAGCAGGATGTACATGAGAAAACAGATATAAAAAAGTTTTTTTTAAGGAATATAGTTGGGATTCAAAACCAACTATATTTCAAAAACAGAAAGCTTACCTCCATCACAACATCATACTAATTTTCAATGCACTGACAAGTTACATACATTCTGTCAAGCTGGAAATTGGAAATTTTCTCTCTTAATCATGGTTTAATTTTGTATATTTGAAGATATGCCTTTTTAAAATTAATTAATTTATTTTAATTGTAGGTTAATTACTTTACAATATGCCTTTTATACAAGTCTAGAATAACATATCCCAGAAGAAAAATTTAGTAACTACTTTCAGCACACTAAAACCTATTCCAGGGTAGACAGATAAGTTATTGCCTTTAACAAATGAATGATTTAGCAGAGAAGAAAAAAAATAATCAAAAAATGAAAATACAGTAAGAATTAGGAGACAGGAAAGTCTCCTAAAGACTTTTTCCATAACTAACAAATGATAAATCTAGAAAATATACCTCTACCATCTTTTAAACTCTTCCTCCCAAAATCTATTTTTTCATTATCCTTTTGTCTTATTTCTGTGAGCAGGGAGCCCTCTATGGTTGGTATGAGTGAGTGAAAGTCACTCAGTCGCGTCCAACTCTTTGCCTCCCCATGGACTATATAGCCTGTAGGCTCCTCTGTCCATAGAATTTTCCAGGCCAGAATACTGGAGTAGATAGCTGTTACCTTCTCTAGAGGATCTTCCAAACCCAGGGATCGAACCCAGGTGTCCCACATTTCAGGTGGACTCTACCATCTGAGC
>NW_011441775.1:0-1062 GCF_000754665.1 Bison bison bison | reverse complement strand
CAGCCACTAGGTGACACTGGCAATGTAAAGCTTTCAGGAAAGACGCAGTCACAGCAAGGTGTGCAGCAGCTGAGGAATAACACTTCAACAGTGTGCTCAGTGGGGGTCCCCTCAAAACTCCCCCAAGACTGTAGGGGAAACCAGAACTTCTTTATATGCCAGCTACTGAGGCACGTTTATCCCCAAGGTAAACTTTACTGTCATTGCTGTTAGATCAAGGTGCGTTTAGGACATATTCTCCTTTTATTTTTGACTCCCCTTTTCCATTTTGGCAAGGTGATTAAAAGAGAAAAGAGAAATCAGCTTTGCTGGGTTTAGGTCTTAGATGGTTCACTTCCCTACAGCTTCTGAGGGAACAGTTTTCACATGGCCAGGTGAGGGCATGCCTGGGTGTAGGGGGAGGACTGATGGGAATACTGACTATGGGGTGTATTTGCTGGGTGCTCTAGAGACTGTTTTGGGGACCATGAGTCAATATGGTAGAATCCCATTAGAGACACAGAGCACACATGTCATTCATTCCCTGCTCCCTTCTTCTCTCCCTCCCTTTCCCTTCCTTCCTTAAGCATTCATTTTGTAGGCAATATGGATAAAGAAATAAGCAAAACATGGCCTCTCCTTTTAAAAATCCAAGAATTCATAGGAGAAAATAAAAATCACTGTCTCTGAATAAATTGAACTCAGATGCAGCAAATAAGTATTAAGCACAACATGTCAGGTATCTAACAAAAGTAATATATATATATATATATATTATATAATATAATATATTATAAATAAGTGTGCCATGTGCTCAGTTGTGTCCAACCCTTTGCGACCCCATGGCCTGTAGCCTGTCAGGCTCTTTTGTCCACGGGATTCTTTAGGCAAGAATCCTGGAGTGGGTTGCCATTTCCTCCTCCAGGGGATCTTTCCCACCCAGGGACTGAACTTGTGTCTCCTGTGTCTCCTGCATCACAGTGGACTCTTGACCTACTGAGCCATTCAGATCAGATCAGATCAGTCGCTCAGTCGTGTCTGACTCTTTGCGACCCCATGAATCGCAGCACGCCAGGCCTCCCT
>NW_011441774.1:0-1062 GCF_000754665.1 Bison bison bison | reverse complement strand
GACTAGTGAGAGTTAAAGTCGTATAGCACCGTAAAGAGCCGATTGGCAACGTAAGGTGGAAGTGAGGATGCCATGGTCTTCTACTCGGGATTTCAGTAGTTTGATTGGACTTGCATTAATTTTACAGATACAATAACATGGAACATTGCTTCCTTTATTTAGCACTTCTCTTTCAGTAAACTTTAAAAATAATTTTATTTGTTTATTGATGACTGTGCTGGGTCTTTGTTGCTGTGCGGGCCTCTTCTCTAGCTGGGGCGAGCAGGGGCTGCTCTCTAGGTGTGGTGTGCGGGCTTCCCATTGCGGTGGCTTCTCTCGTTTGGGAGCACAGGCGCTCGGGCACAGAGACTTCAGCAGTTGCAGCTCCCAGGCTCTGAGCACAGGCTTGATGGTTGTGGCGCATGGGCTCACTTGCTCTGCAGCACGTGGGATCTTCCCAGAGCAGGAACTGAACTTGTCTCCTGCATTGGCAGGCGGATTGTCTACCACTGCGCCACTAGGGAAGCCTTGATGATTTTCTAATTGCATCATTCTGTCTGTATTTCAGTTAGCATTCTCTTGTAAGAAAGAACTTGTTCTTTCCCTTCATTTATGTATGTATTCATTTATTTCTATCATAAGGGCTCTTGACTGTATTTTACTCAGTTCTGATCCATTACTTAGTAATATTTCGATTGTCAAATTGTCCCAGATTTGGTCAGTAGGAGACCATCTCTCTTGTGTTGTTCTGTTACGTCTCTGTCATTCTTTGAGCATTTTCTTATTTTCTACCACAGGAAGATATTGTAGTCTCATCTTATACTTTACCTGCCCCACTCCTGGAATTAGCCAATTTGCCAGAGTCCTGGTTCTTTTTAGAGTAGAGTGGTATTCAGAAGTCAGTATCTGGATGTCAGCTGTGCTCATTGCTATTGGAGTGTCATTGTACCCAGGGATTCTCGGTGGTCACAGCTAGAAAATCAATCTATCCAAGTCTAACAATTCAGCTTTCATTTTGGTCTTATCCTTTACCTTATTTTGTAGCTCCCTTCTGACAATAAATGAATACATACATAAATGAAG
>NW_011441773.1:0-1062 GCF_000754665.1 Bison bison bison | reverse complement strand
CATACAAATTTCTCAAGAGGCAGATCAGGTGGTCTGGTATTCCCATCTCTTGAAGAATTTTCCACAGTTATCTTAAATAGGAGGTCCTGGCAAGGAATGTGGAAGCAACAAGCCACCACCAATCAGAAGAATTTAGGAAAGGTCAAAGGAGAGAGGAAACTCCAGTCCTCCTAGCAACTTCCCAGAGTCTACCTCACTGGACTCCATCTTGGCTGAGTGATGTGTGCACCATCACACCTTGAGTCAGAATGATTGGCCAGAGGCAACTGAAAACTAACCCCATCACCATAAAACCTGAGATTGCCAGTCATGTGGCAGAGCAGTACTTCTAGGTTCCCTTACCTTACTGCCTTCCCCCTTGCACCCCTTCCCAATAAAGTCTCTTGCTTTGTCAGCATGTGTGTCTCTTCAGACAATTCATTTCTGAGCATTAGACAAGAGCCCACTCTCAGGACCTGGGAGGAGTCCCCCTTCCTGCAACAGCTCAAGGAGTAGGACCATTTGTCACATGTCAAAGGAGCATGTGGGGCCTCCTGACATGACTTCACCCACTGTCTCCAGCATCTAGCATACTGATTTTCTAGTCAGCCTGGGACCTTCCTGCCTGTGTGATAAGTAGAAGACTTCATCACTGTTCTTTTCCTCAACACTCTCACCCAACCATGACTACTGCTCTTATCCTGGGTTTGAAATGAAAGTGTAATTTCACGAAGAAGTGCTAAGTGCTCTTGTCTGTGGTTATTCAGAGTAGAAGCTTGGAACTTCCCTTCTCCCTGTCCAAGCTTCTGGATAACTTCACAAGGCTCCTCTCCCATAATTCTCTTTTAATTTGATATGAAGTCTTGTCCTACAATGCCCTCATCCTGCCTTATTATGAGTTTAAATTTTTCCATTACTACAATAACAAAATGTAATGTAATGAAACCACTGTTCACATTGTGGTGTGTTTCCTTCCAGTCATTCTTATTTTTTTCCAAAAATGCATTTATCTTTGACCCTACAGATATTGTAAATATTTTATTATCCATTACCCTTTTATTCTGATCCTTTTGGATGAAGGCT
>NW_011441772.1:0-1062 GCF_000754665.1 Bison bison bison | reverse complement strand
TGGCTGGGACGTGTGACACCCTCCCCTCCAGCCGTGCACACACTTGGCTGGGACGTGTGACACCCTCCCCTCCAGCCGTGCACACACTTGGCTGGGACGTGTGACACCCTCCCCTCCAGCCGTGCACACACTTGGCTGGGACGTGTGACACCCTCCCCTCCAGCCGTGCACACACTTGGCTGGGACGTGTGACACCCTCCCCTCCAGCCGTGCACACACTTGGCTGGGACGTGTGACACCCTCCCCTCCAGCCGTGCACACACTTGGCTGGGACGTGTGACACCCTCCCCTCCAGCCGTGCACACACTTGGCTGGGACGTGTGACACCCTCCCCTCCAGCCGTGCACACACTTGGCTGGGACGTGTGACACCCTCCCCTCCAGCCGTGCACACACTTGGCTGGGACGTGTGACACCCTCCCCTCCAGCCGTGCACACACACAGGGTCTCTTTCAGGCACCACACACACTGCTCTTTAGTTGACCGAGTAATGCGAGTTTCCATTCTTCAAGCAGGCTGACACCAACGTCCAGTCTTCTACGTGGAAACGTTAGACAATAAAAATAGTTAACCAGATAATAATTTTCAAAGTTCTGCTGCTAAAGTTTTGAGCTATTTTTAAATGCCTCGTCAAATTTTCACAAAAACATGAAGCTACCCAGTCTTGGGATTCTTAACCTGGGGCCCCTCCCTGGGCTCCAAGGGGTCTGTGAAGCCCCAAGACTGCATGCAAACTCCTATTCGTGCAATTTCCTGGGAAGAGTCATGATAATCCTCATCAGATGCTCAGAGGTGCCTGTGATCCAAAGAAGGTGAACAAGGATTGACAGAAAGTAGAACCTGAAGCCCCTCTGTTGGTTTTACCACCAAACAAGAACCTGGAACTGCGAGAACTGGAGAGGCCCCAGAGGTCACCCAGCCTGACCCGTCATCTTACAGATGAGACGGTGTAGACTGAGATGAGGCCACCACAGGCCACGGTTTAAAAAATCAGTTTGTGGAAGGAGACCGCAGACTCCTGCTTCCAGCCTAGGACTCCTCTACGTGTGATCCCAGTCTTTCT
>NW_011441771.1:0-1062 GCF_000754665.1 Bison bison bison | reverse complement strand
GGCAGGGATAGAGAGGCAGATGTGGAGAATAAACTTGTGGACACCATGGGGGAAGTAGAGGATGGAAAAAGTTGAGAGAGTAGTATGGGCATACATACACTACCATATGAAAAATAGAGAGTTAATGGGAAGTTGCTGTATAACACAAGAAGTTCAGCCCAGTGGTGTTTGAAGACCTACAGGGATATGATTTGGGAGGGGGTGGGAGTGAGTTTCAAGAGAGAGGGGATATATGTATACGTATGGCTAATTGACGTTGTTGTTTGGTTGAAACCAACAGTACATTTTAAAGCACCTATCCTCCTATTAAAAATACATTTATAAAGAAATAGAGAAGCCTTCACTCATTTAATGGGTATAGTTTGTTTGCCCAAAATTGTGAATTCAGTTTCCACACAAAGGGAAGGCAATGTGAAGACACAGGAAAGATAGCCATCTACAAAGACTGGGAAATGTTTTCATTTTCCAGTGCTCAGAAGGAACCCACCCTGCTGACTCCTTGATCTCAGATTTCCAAACTCCAGAGCTATGAGAAAATAGATTTCTGTTGTTTACACGACTAAATCTATAATATATTGTTACACTAGCCCCAGGAAATTAGTGTAGATCATCTCACCTTCTCTATTATACCCAATCCCAAATTATTTTCTGTATACTGTGAAATCTGTTGTTGTGTTCATTTATCTTTATAACTCATTGGTGTATAAAACAACACAGTCATTTAGCCTTTCCAGTGAAGGCTGGGACATGCTAGCTTGAGTACTGCAATTGTTCTCATTTTTGCTATGTGAATTCCTAGAAAATATGGTCACAATATTCATAAAGGTAAACACTGTACAAGCATTAAATGGATACAAAGTAAAACCATTAATCCACAGGCAAAGTAAAATATGAACTAAAACTCATGATTCCAGCTTGCTTCCAGCATGAAGTACATTTAAATCACAACACTTCAAGTGTTGCAATAATAGATGGTCCATTACTGTGGACTGTAAGTCATAGTCGCCAGTATAATCAGGGAAAAACAAAACAAAACAACACAACAACAAAAACAGTGGCAGG
>NW_011441770.1:0-1062 GCF_000754665.1 Bison bison bison | reverse complement strand
CTCCAGTGTTCTTGCCTGGAGAATCCCAGGGACGGAGGAGCCTGGTGGGCTGCCGTCTATGGGGTCACACAGAGTCAGACATGACACGACTTAACAGCAGAAGCAGCAACAATGTGGGAGACATTTGATCCCTGGGTTTAATCCCTGGATTGGGAAGATCCTCTGAAGAAGGGAATGGCAAACCACTGCAGTATTTTGGCCTGGAGAATTCCATGGACTGTATGTGTCCCAGAGAGTCAGACACAACTGAGTGGCTTTCACTATCACTATTTACACATCAAGCCTATTCTAAAACTTGTGGTTTGGAAAGCACTTTTAATATGTATCTGGTGGTCTACAGTCCATGGGTTCACAGAGATTCAGACACAACTAATTGACTGATCACACACGCACACATATTAAAGTTACATAGAGATAAGCATTGTAATCTTTTTCATTTCCTTATTTTTTTTCTCATATATTGAGTGCCTTCCATTACTAGGAATATTTTAGATTTAACAGGTAGAAGCATGTTTTGGAATTAAAGGGAAAAAAAGGTAGCTATTTTATGATGATTGTGATGTCATTCCAAAAGCAAGTACATTAAACATCATTATTTCAAGTAGCTATATGTTCTTTCTATTTGAGGACTAAACTTCACAGATTCTTCTAGTGGACAAAATAGTATGTCTCCGGTATGATTACTCATCAATTAATGTGTCATATTTCATCTTAATTTCAACTTTAATTACTGTAGGGATTTTTAATGCTAGTTAAAAAAAATCAAAATGCCCTTGGGGTTCTAATATTTAAACATGTTTAAACTATACTATAGACTATAGACATCCCAGGCACTGAGTCATCAGTGTTCTGAAAGTCCCAGCCTAAAATGGAAGACACTCAAATGCACCAATACATAAACCAAGCACTACTGTGAAAATTCCTTGATGAGCCTAATCCTAATTTATAAATTTGAATTCCAAATTTTGAGCAAACCTTAGAATTTGATTTGAGACAAGGTAACACTGATCATCTTTCTTTAAAGACTTATTTTAAGTTTTCTTCTTCCTTCCTTCTGTGTTT
>NW_011441769.1:0-1062 GCF_000754665.1 Bison bison bison | reverse complement strand
TTACCGTTTGAGCCACCAGAAGTAGAATCAAATTAGTGGGGAAAGTATTTTGGCATACTTTTCATTATCTGTCCACTACTGAGAAACAATATCTTGTAGAGGAAAAGATAGAGCTAAGGTAGATAAGGGCAGAACAAGAAGATTTCAGGGGTTTCCTAAACTTTTATATGTACCTCTTTTGTTGGGATGGTACCAGATGTGACTAATGTTAACATTTTTTTAGATCTTTAAACCTTATTTTTGGTATTATTTTAGCCTTTGTTTAGGGAAGCCCATATACTGAAGGCTGGGGCTCAAGGAGTGAAAGATAGGGTGTACAAAGTGCTGAGGTAATTTACAAATTACATACTCACTCCAAATTATGGAGCTTTAATTTTGTTTTGTATTTTTTAGGAATCAAACTACAGCCCTTGCACCACAAGAAACACTCTTGAGAGCCAAAGACTTATCTGTAATTCTTAAAGCATATGTACTGGTGACATCCTTAACTCCTCTGCGTGCATTCATTCATTCAACTGGCATGGTTTGGAATCCACCAAAGAAAAAACGCTTCACTGTCAAGGTAAAATTTCCATCGAAGCAGTTATTTCCCACAAAGTATACTGAAGATAAATAAAATGAGTTGGGTTGCCTTTTTTTGACCTTTATGATTATCAACTCCCATGGAACAAAGATTGTATCATTTTATTGCTGCAAGCAGAGATTTTCATTTAATAAATGTAGTTCAAAAATCACCTAGAAACAGCTTCACTCGAGATCACAAAGGCTACATCTTTTTTTTTTTTTTCCCCTCAATTTATCATTTTAGTCAGTTCCTTGACCCATTATAAAGCTAGTTTTCAGCTATGGTCTGTTTTTCTTGAGTTGACTTTCTACTTAAGAAAAATGTAGTCAATGCAACAAAGGAAAATATAGTTTTGCCCTTATGCCTTTTGCTTTATTTTTAGGAAGCATAGTGCCTATTTCATTTTGCCATTCAATATGGAATATTTGTTGAGTAAAAAACACCTCTCTCAAGGATGCCTGACATAGTGAGCCCTGATATAAAGCATGATGAGAAAG
>NW_011441768.1:0-1062 GCF_000754665.1 Bison bison bison | reverse complement strand
TGGTTGGATGGCATCACAGACTCAATGGACATGAATTTGAGCAAACTCTGGGAGATAGTGAAGGACAGGAAAGCCTGGTGTGCTACAGTTCATGAGGTTGCAAAGAGTTGGACACAACTTACTGACTGAACAACAACCACCCCCTAGACAGGCCTGGGTTCTGCTGGACACAAGGTCCCCCACATCCGTTTGTTCACTGCTGGGTAAAGTCCGTTTTGAACAGATACTATGGAATCAGACATGCCTTTGAATATACCGCTCCATTTGAAGAACAAGAAGAAAAACTCTGCTAGTACAGTGTTTTCCCGGACTTTGACCTCCAGAAGAAGTGCTTCCTCTAAGAGTCTCCAGAACTAACAACATAAAACCCAGGATGTACAAAGTCAAGGGTGTGAACGCCCTGTCTGGTGGGCAGCACGTGCAGCCCGCCCCTTGTCTACAGCATCAGCGATGGGGTAGAAAACAAGGGGAACCCTCTCCCACGAATGAACCCTTTCTCCTGGGTCACTGCCCAGTATTTACAGGGCTCTCAATGTGTACACAGTACTTGGTTCTATTTTATTGACGGCAGCAAGGTCCTCAGCAAACACACACACTTAAGATACAAATGTTGAATCAGGAAACCTTGGATTTATTCCCAGGTTTGCTTCTGACTTTTGTGATTTTTATAAAGGTCGTTTGATTTCTCAGTGCACCTAGAGTAAAGCTTGCCCTTGCTTTTCTACATGGAGAGGTTGCAAAACCAAATGAGGCTGTTTGTGAGTTGTCCCAGGCACTTACAATCAGAGGATGTAGTCAGTCTCCTGTAAAGCATCACCAAAGATGTCAGTATCGATGAAACCACTTTATAGAAGAGGAAACCATGGCAACCATAATGTGAATTCAGCCTGGAGAGGCCGTGGGGCCTTTCTTTTGTAGTGGTGGAGAAGGCCGGGGCGGTAAATAGGACCCCAGGAGTCCCGTACCCTGCAGTGCAGCTTCAGCTGTCCACACCCACATTTTTGATACAGTCTTGACACATTCCTCTTTCTTGACCATGTCCTGCTTGTTTCTGTTTCTGCA
>NW_011441767.1:0-1063 GCF_000754665.1 Bison bison bison | reverse complement strand
TGCTCTCCAGATTCTTATGGGGCTCTTTTCAGGGGGTCTATGGAGTCAAGATTATTTTCACAATAATTCTAGGAAATTAATTTGCCTTCTTCACTTGGTGGCATTTGCACAGATGGTGCAAAAGCAATGGTAGGTAAAACTGTTGGTGTCTTAGAATCAAGGCAGTTGATACAACAGTGTCACGATTGTATTCTTCACTGCCATGCACTTCACCCCCATGTAAGCATTGGGGGCTGGGGAAAAGACAGCCAATTTTGTTAAGAGTATTTCTGAAAAATCAGTAAAAATTATTAGTTTTACTTTATCCACTCTTGAGTACACATATTTAAAATTGTCTATATGAAAAATGAGAAGCACACTTCTATCGTACATTAAAAAAAAAAAATGTACACTGCTGTTGCATACCAAAGCACTGTGGTTGCCCAGGGAAAAGCACTTGCGAGACTGAGTTACAGGTTGAACAAACAGTTTATTTTTACAGATCACCACCTGACATGAAAGAACGTGATTATATTGGTTGTTCAGAAACACAGGTGACAACCTGGACTTGGGAAGGGCATTTGAAATGAGGGCAGTTTTGTGGGATCTGATACTATCTCAGCTAAATGGTGTCAGAACTGAACTAAATTGTAGAACACCTAGCTGGAATCTGCCAAGAATCAGAGAATTACCTAGTGTGAAGGAAACCCCCACACATTTGGTGACTGGATACAGAAGTATGGGGTGTTATAGTAGCATAGAGGAGAAGCACAAGAGTGTTGTTTTTCCCTGACAGAATGATTGCTAATAACTATAGCTCTTCAGGCTTGGGAGTATGTGGTAGACATCCTTTCAAAATTAAACAAAACGATTTGTCACTTCAAGAAAAACAACTGACAGCATTTGTTGCCAATTATAAAATATTCTAGGAATCAGCGAACTAAAATGGACTGGAATGGGGAATTTAACTCAGATAACCATTATATCTACTACTGCGGGCAGGAATCCCTTAGAAAAATGGAGTAGCTATCATGGTCAACAAAAGAGTCCGAAATGCAGTACTTGGATGCAATCTCAAAAACGA
>NW_011441766.1:0-1063 GCF_000754665.1 Bison bison bison | reverse complement strand
GAATCCCAGGGACGGGGGAGCCTGGTAGGCTGCCATCTCTGGGGTCGCACAGAGTCGGACACAACTGAATCGACTTAGCAGCAGCAGCATACTGTTCTTCATAGTGACTGTACCAATTTATATTCCCACCAACAGACTAGAAGGGTTCCCTTCTCTCCGTACCTTCTCCAGCGTTTGTTGTTTGTAGATCTTTTGATGCTAGCCTTCTGGCTGGTATGAGGTGATAGCTCATTGTTGTTTTGATTTGCAAAGAAATAATAATTTTAAGACCGCAAAAGTAGAGAAACAGAAATCAAACAGACCATAGACAGGATCAACAAAACTTGGTTCTTTGAAAAGACCGACAAAATTGATAAACCTTTGGTAAGACTAATGAAGAAAAATAAGGCACAAAAAAACCAATGTAAGAATAAAAAGGGAAGATGGTTACAGATTCCATATGTATTTAATTTTTTAAGAAAGGATATTATGAAAAAAAAAAGAAAGGATATTATGAACAATTATGCCAATAAATTTGAAAATTTAGATGAGATAAATAAATTCTAAAAAAACATAACATACCAAATCAACAGCAAAAAGAAATTTTAAAGTACCAACAGTTTTGATGAAAATAACCTGAATTTGTTAAAAACCACGCAATAAACAAACAAAAAACAAAGCAAAACACTTTCTACGGGAAATCCATTCTCAGATTTCTTTCAAGGCAAATTCTACCATTCAATGAAAAACACAATGGCAATCTTCATAATTTTTACTACTGAATGAAGAAGAGGGAATATTTCTTAATTTTTATGAGGACAACATATCTTTCATACTAAAACCTGACAAAGACACTCAAAAGAGGAAAACAATAGGCCAGTCTCACTCATTAATATAGATGGAAAAAGTCTAAGCAAAATATTAGCAAACTGAATCACCATTATGTAACATCAAACTTCAGCATATCCCAGGAATGAGATAAGACTGTTTAATATTAGAGAATCAAACAACATAGTTAATGCACCACATTATAAAATAAAGGGAAATATTATAATGTGGTGCATTAACTATGTTGTTTGATTCT
>NW_011441765.1:0-1063 GCF_000754665.1 Bison bison bison | reverse complement strand
AAGATGTCCTTCAGTACGTGAATGGATAAATAATAACTATAGTATATTCAGACAATGGAATATTATTCAGCACTAAAAAGAAATGAACTGGTAAGCCACAAAAAGATGTGAAAGAATCTTAAATGTATATTACTAAGTGAAATATATGTGTGTGTGAGTGCTCAGTTGCTTCAGTCTTTTCTGACTCTCTGTGACCCTGTGGACTGTAGTCTGTCAGGCTGTTCTCTCCTTGGAATTCTCCAGGCAAGAATACTGGAGTGGGTTGCCATGCTCTCCTCTAGGGGATCTTCCCGACTCAGGGATTGAACCCGTGTCTCGTGCATTGCAGGCAGATTTTTACCCACTGAGCCACCTGGGATAAGCCAGTTTGAAAAGGCTGTATACCATGTGATAGCAGCTACATGACATTCTGAAAAAGGCAAAGCTGCGGAGATAATACAGCTATCAGTGGTCGTTGGGAGAGGGAGAGATGAATAGTCAGAGGACTTTAGGATGGCAAAAATACTTTGTATGATACCATGATAGTGGGTACATGTCATTGTTCATTTGTTCAGATTCACACCAGGAGTGCTGTTGCACACTAGACTACGGTCTAGTGTAGATATCCCACTGATATGCACTGGGAGACTGAAAAATTTATGTGACTTGCTTTATGTAGTACTCGCTTTATTTCAGTAGTCTGAAACTGATCCTGAAATGCCTTTTAGGTATGCCTGCACTTGGTCTTCCAGTGTATGCATCTATATTTTCTTCCTCCGCGAAGAAACCGCATTTGAGAACAGCACCATCACAGCGAGCCTGTGTGTCTGATGTTTGTAGCATCTATGAGACCAAGGATACTTTACTTAACAAGCCTCTGGAGCTACAAGATTTTTCTCTGAACACTTGTGTTGGGCCATGTGTGTATATACATTTGTGTGTGTGCATGTTTTCGAGGTGTATATTGTGAATGAAGTAGTGTTAGGTTGAGGATCTGAAACTGATTTTCAATCAATGGCTCAGATTTTCTCAAGCCTGCAAGGTCAAAAATGTACAAGTCTCATCATTTCTTTTTTTTTTTTTT
>NW_011441764.1:0-1043 GCF_000754665.1 Bison bison bison | reverse complement strand
CTGTGCTCTTCGGAGCTGAGGGGGCCTGGAAGGGGAGCCCAGGGATTCCCAAGCCAAGCATGCCACCTTCCCCCAGCGTTGGCCCAGAACAGCTTACAGGGAGGCAGGTGTGGCATTCCACGCCCCCTCTCCCGACACGGAGGGGCTTCTTGCCACCCCAGGGCAGCGTCTGGAGCAGGGCAGGCACGTCAAATGAGCAGTGGGTGTTTGAAGCACTTATGGGCACTTGCTCTGTGCATTTCTCCAGGCACTTGGGTTGGGTGAGTGAGCGGAAGCGAGAGAATTCCCTCACCGATCAGGCTTCCACGCCAGGGAGGGGAGAAGGTCAACAGCAGAAAAGCTATGTCAGAAGGCGATGTGCGTTACGGGGAGCACAGAGCCCAGTTTAAGGGGCTGGGGAGAGGGGAGGCACTGACCTTTCAAACCGGGTAGTCAAGCCAGGGCTCACCCAGAAGGTGACACTGAAGCAGAGACTTGACGCGGTGAAGGAGAATCACGGGCAGTGCAAACAGGTGGAGCAAAGGCCCTGAGGTGGGCTTGGCCTGCTGCAGAAAGTGGTGCGCGGGAGACATGTGGACTTCTACTGGGATGGACCACTGAATTCAGGCCCCAGATCGAATGTTGCCTTCCTCCCGGTCCTCTGTGACCTCTACGCAGAGCAGCACCCAGGCCCAGTGCTCCCCCTTTCCCTTTGTGGTCTTTATTACCCCCACCATTGGGACACCTTACGCATTTGTTTGCACTGCCAGCCTCCCTGAGAGGGGATATGAGTTCCATGAAGGCAGAAACTGTACCTGTGTGTTCTGCTCTGTCCCCAGGGTTTGGTTCCCAGTAGGGGCTTCATCGGCATGTGCCAAATGTCAGAACTGCTCCTGAGTGTGATGAAGGCAGGATGCCTTCCGCCCTACAGGCTGCCGATGAGCCTTGTGAAAGCAGTTCTCCATTCCCTGGGCTGCAGGGAGCTTTCTGACCCGTGCTGACTCTCATCATCCCGAGGGGAAGTCCACAGCAGTGTGCCAGGGGCTCTTTCACTGGCCTTGGTC
>NW_011441763.1:0-1064 GCF_000754665.1 Bison bison bison | reverse complement strand
TGAAAACTGACCTTTTCCAGTCCTGTGGCCACTGCTGAGTTTTCCAAATTTGCTGGCATATTGAGTGCAGCACTTTCACAGCATGTATCAAATCATGTTGTATATCTTAAACTTAGCACAATGTTACATGTCAATTATATCTCAATAAAACTGGGGGGAAAAAGAAGTCCCTAGGTCCAGTCTATGCTGAATGGGAGGGCATTAGACAAAGGCGTGAATACCGGCAGACAGATCACTGGGATCATCTTAAAGTCTGCCTACCACAGTCCTCAAAAAGATCACCGCTCTAACTGTCTGGTCGTTTTCATATAACTGAATGCACTCATTCTCCTGGTAGCCCTCCTCCTTCAGGATTCCTCTACTCACTTAATGAGATCTATTGACTATCTGGCTTCTTTGACTCATCATTATGTCTGAGAGGTTTATTCATGTTATTGTACACAGCTGTGTAGTAATCTATTATACGATTAACCACAATTTTATTTATCCAGTCTGTCCACTGTTGGTGGACATTTGGCCAGTTTTTAGCTATAATAAGTAAAGCTGCTACAAACATTTTGTAAATGTCTTTTGGTGGCTGTATGGTGTCTTGTCTATTGAGAATACATCCATGAGTGGAATTAGAGTCAGACAGTATTAGTAAATATTGCCTAGGTTAATTCATGTCCTCCAAAGAAGTTATGCCAAGATGAAATCAGATGTCTAAGAGATATTTACAGGAGGTGATGTCTCTGAAGAATAAAAGGGACAGGGAAGAAGAGCAGGTATGGAGAGCCTCCAGATCACAGGGCAGGTCTGACCACTGTGAAAGTTCTGCAGTCTTAGCCAGGCTGACAGGGACCAAGGCAGGAGTGACCCAGTTCTAGTGGTCCTGCCAGGCACTGGGAGCAGCCTGAGGAGAGCACGGGCTCACCATGAATGCTGTGATGGATCCAGAGGTGTGGAGCAAGGGAACCTGTTGCTTGTTCTCACTCCCCACTGCTGTAGCAAGGGCCCCAGTAAAGCATTGCTTGAGGACTTCCCTGATGCTACAGTGGATAAGAATCTGTGTGCCAATGCAGGGG
>NW_011441762.1:0-1064 GCF_000754665.1 Bison bison bison | reverse complement strand
CATCCGGTGGGGGGCCCTCCTGGGGAGCGTGCTTCCCCTGAATGCTAGAGGAAGCAAGGGGCCTCCAGGGTCTCTCTCCACGCATGTAAATCAGCCCAGGAAGGTAGGAGCAGTGGCAGCCCTAATTGAGGCCAGAGAGCTGTGTCAAAAGTTCAGAGAACATTCCAGGATTTCTTCCTTAATCGTGTCTTTAAGAGCAAGCCCCAGACCCTGGCATTCACAGCCAGGTGCACCATAAACCATCTTTTCATGACAGGCTCTGTCCCAGAAAGCTGAGCTCGGGAGGGGGCTGGTGAGCTCTGCACAGTGCGACTGGGAGCTCAGGTTCTGGAACCATCCCCAGTTCTCCAGCCACCAACTCTGAGATTCAAGAAACCACCCCCAAGCCTCCAGAGCTGCCCACCAGGACTCTAGAGCCAATGGTTCTGGGATTCTGGAACTGGGCTCCTGACTTTCTGACACTAGCTCCACAGCCAAGTGTGCAAGAAGGCCAAGGCTCAAGAAGACATGTGCCTTGATGATTCTGGAAGCATGGGCTTTGGTATTCCACCTCCAGCTTAGAGACCCCATTTGCCTTGGCCTCAGGGAAGCCCAGCTAGCACAGTCAACCAGGGTGGTGAGCTGCATCCCGCAGACCAGCAAGGCCTGTACTTGCCCAGCGTCAAGACCCAAGAGGGAGCCTGGAGTTAGCAATAGAGACATCAGTGGTTTAATGCATGGGGGATCTTACACTTCTGAATCGAGGTCCTGGAGCAACATGCCACCGTGTGTGTCCGACAGTGGGCAGGACATGGTGGCAGTCTTGGTTCCCGGGGGGAAGAGAAGGTTTCCAGTTATAGGGGCAGCTGATGTCGGGTTGGCTCATCGGTAACCAGGGGAACTACCAAGAGGGGCTTGCCCCTCACTGCCTCTTTGATAAACTGTCATAGTGGAGATGTTCTGATCTCCACTAGTTGCAGTGGGGGCAAGTACATAGGAAGCTTAGTCGTGTGAGTAGGGTCTAGGGTGAGCAGGCGTGGACAAGCAGGGGATTGAAGCAGGCTGAGCAAGAAGACAGCCATCTT
>NW_011441761.1:0-1064 GCF_000754665.1 Bison bison bison | reverse complement strand
TATGGGGTCACACAGAGTCGGACACGACTGAAGCGACTTAGCAGCAGCAGCAGCAGCAGCAGCAGGGGACATGCTTAGGGTGTGTGTATGTGTATTCACTTGAGATAAAGTTTATTTTTTTTATAGATCAACTTTTATATTGAGAAGAAATTACATGCTCACGTCATATCGATCACGGCGTAGTGGGAGGGGGGAAGGAAGGGGGTGGTAGTGCTCACCACCTGTGGCCCCTGGACCTGCACGCTGGCACAGCGGGCAATGAACTGTTCAAAGTGCACATAGTTCTTTTCTTTGGCATTAATTCTTGGGTGAGATTTCAAAGCTTTCATCAGCTTTTCTTAAAAAAAAAGAAAAAAAACTCTTCCTCCAGTGTTAAACTGGAGCCATCCAAAAACACATTACAAACAGTAAAAGTCAATCAGTGCTTAGAATCTGCACATTACCTGACTTTTCTGAACATGCTTCTTCATTTATAAAATGAGGACAGTGACACTGACATCATGACACTGTGTAACTCTTTAAAGCAGCAATTTTTCCCACCTTCAGTGTGCTGTTTAGCCACTTGGTAGCTTGCCAGAATGAACCCTGTGTAGGCCTGGAGCAGCATCTGAAATTCTGCATGTCCGGGAAGCTCACAGGTAGCGTTGAGGCTGTTGGCTGCATAGCATATTTTAAGTGGGAAGGGTTTTCAAGCACTGGTTCTTAAATGTGACCGCCCACTGGAATCATCTGGGAAGTTAAAAAATATACTGGTATCTAGGCCCCACCCCAAAATTTCTGACTTAAGTAGCATTCAGTACAAAGGTCGGTATAGTCAAAGCTATGGTTTTTCCAGTAGTCATGTATGAATGTGAGAGCTGGACCATAAAGAAGTCTGAGTGCTGAAGAATTGATGCTTTCAAACTGTGGTGCTAGATTAAACTCTGGAGAGTCCCTTAAGGAGATCAAACTAGTCCATCCTAAAGGAAATCAACCTGAACATTCATTAGAAGGACTGATGCTCAAGCTGAAGCTCCAATATTTTGGCCACCTGATGTGAAGAGCCAACTCATTGGAGAAGACTC
>NW_011441760.1:0-1064 GCF_000754665.1 Bison bison bison | reverse complement strand
CTGGTGGCTCCTTGTACCTCCTGCTTCTGTGAGTTCAGAGTTAAGTGTCTGGTGATGGGCCTGTGGTTGCTGATGGTCAACAAAAACAGAAGTTAGGGAAAAAGCTGGATATGAAGTGAGGAGAAGGATGAACAGGTGGACTGTTACAATATTTATGTTGCTGCTATTCTCTTGTCTTCAGTTTATTTTTGTGTCATTATATTTGTACACTCATGCTTTGGATAACACCATTGAGTGGGAAGCTCTTACTTCTTCTGTACCCTGTCCTAAATACACATTGATAATCTGCAGATGGTTTAGAATTAAGATTCTCTCCTAACATGGGCACTGTTTTCTGCACTTCCTCTTTAGCCTCCATTGTCCATATAGACCTCTTGTCTCACAATATTTTATTTTAGTTTATCGTAGCTGCAAGGATCCTGACTTTAATGGCAATATTTGTTCCTGGACTAACTGGCCTTCTTAGTTCAAGTGACCTTAACTTCAGTAACTAGCCTTGGCTCAGGTTTAATAATTCTTCTAGTTTTGACTCCCTGCATGCCTATGAGGTAGATATTAATCTTGAGACCATACACTTGAAGGGGAAGAATTAATTCTTTGGTATATGTTTAGTTGTTATCTGAGAAACATTAAGCTCATTTGTATTCTCAATCTTTTATTTTTCTTGGCTTTAATTTTTTAAATTATGTCTTCTTTCATTGTGGTGTGGCAAAAATAAAATATGCAAAAGCTTATGGTGTTCAAATTGATGCTGTTCATTTATGGAAATTTTGTTCAGTCCTTTCAAATATAATTCTATGTAACTAAATACACTAGTTGAGGGCCTTAAAATTTAGAGCTTGAATTAGTAGACAGTGGTCAAATATAACACATCTCCAAAGTGTCACAACTTGGCTGGCAACAGTGAAGATAGGTATTGCAATAAAATTATCTTTTATGTTTACTCTTACGGGACTCACATCCAGCAGGCTCATCTGGTCAATACCTATGATTCTGTCTTAAATCTGACTGTATGCTGGGCCAATACACCACCCATCAGAAGCATTTGGTAAAGTGAAACAGAG
>NW_011441759.1:0-1064 GCF_000754665.1 Bison bison bison | reverse complement strand
AGCCTACCAGGCTCCTCCATCCATGGGATTTTCCAGGCAAGAGTACTGGAGTGGGGTGCCATGGCCTTCAACATAATTATTGAAAACACACTTATACCCCCACACTATTTGGGCCCCATTCTGTTCCTTTTACTATGAAGATGGAACAATGCAGATTTGGTTCTCACCTCCATCATATATTTTATTCCATCATGTAAACTGAGATGCTTCAGGCATTTCAGGAAAGAACGTGAGAGCACATTTGTATTATAGCAGGATTATACTGTAAGTCACAGTGAAATGTAATACCACACCACAACTTGGAAAGTGCCAGAACTTACGGAAATTTACAGTAAACTTCTACATTCTGCCACTTATGAGATCTACATAAAGTAAAAAAGTCATTTAGAAATGCATATCTACTTCAGATTCAAAATCTTAATTTTAACAAAAATGCAGAGAGATTTTACCCATTTTCTGTTGTATAAAATATAACAAACATGCTTTTACTTTTTAACCTAACATCCTACTCATGGTACTTTACCAAACCTGTTGTATAATAAATTTATATACATAATAAATTATAATAGGTAAATGTGAGAGTAAATTAAGAATAGAATATTTTATTTCCTTTCTGATTTCTCAAGCAGATATATTCCATACGTAAGATGAATATATTTTAATTTCATTTAAATGCTAGTAATAGTACTGATATAAATGACTCTTTAGATGTAAATTAAAAGTAGGAAAGAAAGGCACTTTATTAAAATTACCAAAATGGGCTTTTAAAAAAGTTAGTTCTCTACACACTATGTTTGTGATTCTGAGTAACTTGTTTAAACTGTCCAACCTCAGTTTTCAGGATTCTAAAAAGGGGGGAACTCTTATCTTGCAGGCTTGTTACTAGAATTAAAGATGATCAGTACCAAGGGCCTGGCATGTAATAGGTGCTCAGTAAATTACAATTATTATTACATTATAAAGCTAGATTCTACATTTTAATCCAGAATATAGTAACTAATGTAATGAAAACTTAGTTGTTTCAGTTTTTTTTTTTTTTTTTTTTTTTTTTTTTTTTTTTTTTT
>NW_011441758.1:0-1064 GCF_000754665.1 Bison bison bison | reverse complement strand
GCCCTGCGGAGGGATGTTTTTGACTCGTGTATCCCAGTAGGTTCTCTTTATCTTCATTCCCATCTTTCTCTGTTACCTGGATCTGCTTTGTTTTCTCATAGCACTTACAACTGCCTAAACCTGTATCTGTTTCTGATCTTTCCTACTAGAGCGCAGGCTCCGTGAGGACAAGTACCTTGTCTGCCAGGCTTGTAGCCGATGCTCATTAAATAGCTGTTGGATGAATTGAATGAAAAGTTTGCAGAATCAATTCACGTGTTTCATCTGCTTTCAGTCACATGTTACATCACCTCATAGAACCACCATGAACTTTAAAAAAATAATAGTAATACCATATTTGGCATATTTTGCTGCACTGGAGCTAAAAGAGGAAACTTTTTAATGTTTCAGATCTAGAATATGTTGCATCTTTGCTAAGTCCTCACTTTTATCTTTCAAAAGAGATTAAAAACTGAAGTTTTATCTCATTGAGGAAATAAGGACAAGGACAGTCCATATTTCCTGTTTATCAAGCACTAACAGGACATCAGCAGACAAGCCAAGGAGAATAATTCCCTCTCTTGTTCTTGTCCATGGGGTTACCATGTTCACTTTTTCTCTGTCCTACATTGCAGCCCAGTGTTCAGGATGAGACTCAGGAAGGCTTACGCTGCAGGAATCCATGCACAGGCCCACAGCACATCACCCATAGAGCACCGCACAGTCATAGGGTCAGAACCACTCATTCACATTCCTGTCTTCCAGCTCCACTGGAAGCTTTTGAAGAAAGAGATCCTACTACCTCCCACACCCCAATATACCCCCATCCACACTTTGTTAACTCCTTTGGTTCTCAGCTTAAGCATCACTTGCTGAGGGAAGCCTTTCTCAAGGGCTCAGACCAGCCAGACCCTCATCATACTTTCTCACAGCATCTGTGTATCTCCATCGATTTCTCCAATTTCAATGAGTTACTCAACTGTGTGATTATTTGTTTAATGGCTGTCTTCCTTGCCAAGCCATAAGCTCTATGAGAGAAAGTGCTGTAGACTGAATGTTTGTGTCCCCTTAAAATTACACTTGTT
>NW_011441757.1:0-1064 GCF_000754665.1 Bison bison bison | reverse complement strand
CAAAAGTCATAGGAGAGCTATAAATTCTCATCCACCTATTATCAGGTCACTTTATGAGAACTGCAGTCTCATGCATATTGGGCATTTCATTGTCACTGGCTTTGAAACAAAAATAAATGGCACATTAATAGGCCAGGTATAGACTTTTTGGTTCAAGTGTTAATGCAGCCTACACTATTAGAAAAATATCACCAGGGGAAAAATATCTATTGATACCAATCATTTTAGTTTGACTCTGAAAATAAGAATGTTAATTCACTATGTATATCAGAGGCTATTATGCATTTCTAAAGACAGATGGGTTTTGTTATAGGAAAGGCATGTTGTAATGTATTAGCATAATGCCTCAAAATACTGTAAGTCCTTGGGCTGCTGCACAAGAAAATTATAAACATGCCCATTCAAAAGCTAGAGTGTTAATGTAAAGAAACAAATTTTAGAAAAAGTTGTTTTTGTCATGACAAAACACAAATGTCTAGGTTCCTTAGAGTGTGTTTGTTCATCCATTCACTCATTCTGTTTCAAGACCTCTCATCCCTACAGTGATCCAAAAACAAAGTTAATTCACAGAGAATGACTCAAAACAGTGAGAGTCCCTGTGGTTTGAGAAGTGTTTCCAGTTGGCTGTATAAAGCACTACTGAAAATTATCTGGGAAAAGATGCTGAAGAATCAATTGGAAGATTTCAGAATATTTGTATAAAATACTATTAAGGTCCTAGCCTTTTGATTTTATGTGGACATTAACTTTAAATAAAAGTGTCCGCTAAACATATAAAATTAGGTAGTTGTGGTTTAAAAATGCAGAAATATATATTAAAATGAAGTTACTTCAATAACAACAAAAAAGTGTTGGTCATCTATTTTATAAAGTCACGTTTTCATTATTCATACAAATTGAAATCCTTGATATTAAATATCTATTAAAGGGAAGAACCATTATTTGATTTATGACTTAAGTAATTAACAGCTAAACTGTCTTTCAGTTGCATTATTTTTTTTTAATTTTATTTTATTTTTAAACTTTACAATATTGTATCAGTTTTGCCAAATATCGAAATGAAT
>NW_011441756.1:0-1065 GCF_000754665.1 Bison bison bison | reverse complement strand
TGTACCCAAATATTCTTTAGAATACAAAATGATATTCTTCTAATTCTGCCAATTCTTTTGCATTAATTAACTAGAAATTTTCTACAAAGATAAACCTCTCTTTTTCAACAATTTGGTTACTCTAAAATAATTCATGCAGGACAGGTAAGATACATGTCCTTGATTCTTTCTCTTATTTATCAATTTTCAGAGTAATGTGTTTATGCTCTTGCTACTTCTATTCATTGGTTTATAATGGTGCAGTCTAGAAACAACATGAATGTCCAGCAGTAGAAGATATCCTGTGATATATTTGTGCTATAAATACCGTGCAATCTTTAAACATAAAAGAATGTTTAATAATATAGAAAAATATTTCAGATGAAGTATTAAATGAAAAAGGACATAGAAATATACATGTAGCATGATCCAAATATCTATAATACATACATTGCAAAGTCCTATTTCAGTCTCAGATATTGGCCTGATTATTATAGGATAGTGAGTTTTAGAATCTTAAAATTTCTTTATTTATTTTCCATAGAACTTCCTATGAAATACATTACTTTTATCATGGTAGGGGAGTTTGAAGGAGAATGGATACATGTTTATGAATGGCTAAGTCCCTTTGCTGTTCACCCGAAACTATCACAACATTGCTAATAGGCTAGACTCCAATACAAAATAAAAAGTTTATATATATTTATATAGTCAGACTTAAAAAAAGAAAATGTGAGTTTATTTAAAGGAAAGGTCTCTGGGAAAGTCATACTTGAAGAAAATTACGGGTGGTGATCTTAGTTCTGGCTTTGACTTCTATTGTAACTTTGGATCTTCCTTCCTATATCTAAATGAGTCTTTATGGAGCTAACCAAACAATTGTAGGGATTCTAAATGTGTTAAGTTCTGTAGACTCCTTTTTCCTTAAACATAACACTCTCTGTTGACTCACATAATCAGTAGAAAGAGGTCTATTAAAGTTGAGTCATGCTCAGCTCAATTTGATTAGTTCAGAAGACGGCCAAACTGAATTTCCTGTTTTTGTTTCTTGCACATGGTGTGTGTGTGTGTGTGTGTGTGTGTGTG
>NW_011441755.1:0-1065 GCF_000754665.1 Bison bison bison | reverse complement strand
CCACTACAGCTGGTAATGAGTGGAGGGGGACATACACTAAAAAAAAAAAAAAAAATGCTGATCATAAGAGCCACCACCAAAAGTGGTGAGTGGCTTTTAGGGGGTTTGGGAGCGTATTTTTCACATAATGCTGGCGGAAAAGTGAAATTTACCTGCAATCCTAGTATCAGAGATAACAACTATCAATAGTCTTGTATAAACTTGCTTTCCAGACCTTTTTTCCATGAATGTGTGTAAGTGTGATATATTGGGGGTGAAGTGGGGGTAGTATATGAGTGTGTGTGTTCTCTTTAATTAAAACAGGACAACACTATACATTGTGGGAAATACTACAAAAGGTAAATTTAATGTATATTAAGAATACAGCCCATTCGCAATGGAGTCCAGACAACCACATACAGTCAGGCTGTTCCCGTCTAAATTCACTGCTGAGTAACAAGACAGATGACTTCCTTCCTTCCTTCCTTTTTTAACATATCAAAGACTAAAACTTCTTGAGATGAGTTATTGAGAAGATATAATGGAAGTTGAATAAACTGCTCTGAAACAATCAAGCTGTCCACAAAGACACAACTGGAGCCTAGCTTCTAAAAACTGCAATGGTATAATTTTCCTGTTGGTCATTCCCTTGAAATAATAATTGAACTAGTAAGTCCATTCCTCATAAACACTTTCATCATCTTTGGCTTGACGAGGCCTAGCTACTGAGCTACAGATAAAAGTTTCTTCAAGATAGTAAATCATGAGCCATATGTTAGAAATTACCCTTACTCCCCTATAAATGGGACTGTACCCCCCACCCTTTGTCCTTTCCAAAACAGTGGAAGGGATTTTTGGCAGCCAGACTCACATCAGAATCCCTGGGAATAACATTGCTAATCCCCAACACGACACTTTGAAGACTTCAGAGTCATATTTCACAAAAATATTTTCACAGTGTCTGTAGAGATCACGTTTATAAAAACTGATTCAAAACAATGGAAAAAGATAACTGGAAACTAAGCACCAGTCACGTCAGGTGTGAGAAAAGCTCTTGGTATTGGCTGTGCTTGAAACAGACACTGT
>NW_011441754.1:0-1065 GCF_000754665.1 Bison bison bison | reverse complement strand
GTCCAGGTTGTAACTAATGGCTGCATGGTGTATTTATCAGGCCCAGAGGGGTGAAAGTTAAACGCCACCTTTTTCTCCTGAGCTCCACATGCACACCCCACACACTGCACACAAAAATAAACATCTAGGGCTGCTGACATTTCAATAAAAGTGATCTATTTTGTTGTTGTTTTGGTTGGCAGTATCACCTGGTAAATGTCTAGTATATCACCACCACCCAATGACGATTTTTGCCACAGGGATGATGAAAACGATGATTAACAGGTAATCGTAACATAGATTATCAGTGACCTGTCTTCTGCAGGACTTCTTATCCTTACTGCATTCCAGTCTTTTGGAAAGAGAAAATTCCAGCTGAAATAACCCCACCTCTGGCTCCATTTGTGGCAGGGCCAGCTTCCAGCGGGTTTGGCTGGCTCTCTGGGCCAAGGTCTCTAAGCAGGCTGGCTGGGGCCTCCAACCACGCAGACTCGGCACTGGGAAGACTTAGTCCTTAGTGCGGTGCTTCTTGTCATCAGAGACTCTACAAGATGGATTCAGGGTTTGTTTGAAAAGACTTCTCTAAACAACAACAACAAAAAATCTTTTCAGTCTGGTTCTGTGAGATTTTCAGTGGCTCCTTAAGGCCCACGAGTAGAAGAGTGTCACACGCGCAGTGGCATCTCTCAGCTGTGCCGAGTGTTCCCCTTTCTGTAGAAATTTAAAACTGCTCTGGGAGTTGGAACATTAAACATGACCTGGCTTGGATGGGCCTGGGGATGAGGAGGCCAGTGCAGATGTGGAGCTGCCCCAAGTCTCAAGCCCTTGGCTGATTGACAGCAGACTGTGGCCACAGAGTGGGAGGTGAGAGTTCACCTCACCCTGGCCCTGCTCCCATGCTTGGCACTGAGAAAGCTCAGCGTCTCTCCCCACGGAAAACGTTTGTCCTCAGCAGCCAAGAGAGCAGGAACCTTCTTTAGGATGAGAAATGGAGTTAACTAGGTATGCTGCTGCTGCTGCTGCTGCTGCTGCTAAGTCCCATTAGTCGTGTCCGACTCTGTGCTGCGCCATAGACGGCAGCCCACC
>NW_011441753.1:0-1065 GCF_000754665.1 Bison bison bison | reverse complement strand
CATATAAACATGTATATATAAAACATAGCTTTCATGAATCAAAACAAGTTAGTACTTGCCAATTTATCTTATTATTTAATATTCATTAATACATAGTTCATTCCTATAAATGCTGGGAGCTAACTGATTGTTGTATCTTCAGAGGGCACTCGAGTCAGTTCCATAACCAGAAAGCAAAGAGTGTGACATTTATTCACTGGACTCTGAAATGCATCTGTAACATTAAGGAATGAAATAAGACCATGGAGCCCAAAGGTATAAAAAACAAAATCTAAGTAGAAGACACAATGGCTTAAGCTGACAATGCCAACCTTTTAAAATCACCTTTACTCTGGCATCAAGTCTCACAGTAAACCCTTCTTTTAAGCCCTTGACCGCAATTCAATGTCTTTCTCCTATCCTAGGCACTAACACTCTCTTTTGCCTGTTTTCTCTTGTAAAAGAAAATTGATCTGATAAATGTATTCACACTTATTTAATGTAATATTTGTTTCAGCATAATTTGCATTCTAATGAAGACAGTGGGGAGAGGGAAACACTTAACACAGATAAATAAAACATTAACAATGGGACTGCAGGCAGGCATAGCATAGAGACATTTTCTGACTGGAAGGCCACCATAACAGTAGTAATCAGCTCAAACTGAGAAGAAAACCACTGCAGTGCCTAGCCATTGGCCACCTGGAGGAGGGGCAATCTCCTCTCCACTCTTCTCCTGGTGTGTATGAGCAGTGAGGGAGATGACATAGTAGACAGCTGTACTAGAAGTCTCCTAGACATAGAGATGGAGCTAGATGAGCGCTATCAAAATGTCCAATCTGATGAAAGCACAGTTGAAATTCCTCTTCCCTAAAATCATCATTGTGACTTTATGCAAATAAGTACAGTAACACTCAATGAGGGTATTTGTTAGTTGGGCAAGCTGTAATTAATCCATAAATCAGATCAAGTAATATCGTATGGACTTTCTGTGCCTTATTACCTCAGTCTCAGTGTTAAAGTTTTTGTTCTCCAGAGTCCTGGTTTTCTGCATTTGCTCAATAATATGGCATCACTATTTCTCTT
>NW_011441752.1:0-1065 GCF_000754665.1 Bison bison bison | reverse complement strand
TCACCACTATCATGGAATTGGAATGTCACTTTAAATCATTTTGTTAACTCCATTTTTCACAAATGAGGAAATTGAGGCCCCAAGAAATGAGTTGATTTACCTAATATGTTAGCATGTAGTTGTCCTTATTTTTTCATATGTAACAATCACTTCCTCTTCCTTCCCTGCATTTACCAACTAAAGTTAAGTTCTTGAGGACAAGGATCATCACATCTCATGTATTTTCTGCACTCACAAGGGCACTGCTGTCTCCTCTTGTTTCCCATCCAGGATCAAGAAAGGGGCTGAGCACACAAAATGTGCTAAGAAGAGAATGTTTGCATTGAACTGAACCCCCTGCAGAACGTGGACGATTTAGAGGCACTGAGTGTGGCCTCTGGGTGACTACTTGCCTTAGCTGGTCCACTTAGCAGTGAACAGCAATGGGCCAAAGGAGACAGACCAAGTGTGTAGTCTTGTTTGCCCAGCTAAGTTATAAATACCTCCTTATACAGACCTATTTTGTAGCCCATATCACTTTGAACAGTACTAGTCACAGAGTAGATACTCAATTAACAACATTTTAGAGACCTCTTTGGTGATCCATTGGTTAAAACTCTGTGCTTCCACTGCAGGGAGCACAAGTTTCATCCCTAATCAGAGAACTAAGATCCTGCATGCTACGTGGCATGGTCAAAAAATAGAAAAATTTACAGTTCTCAGATCTTGGGCTGGGCTTCATGCAGCAACTAGAGTAACTTTACCAAAAAAGAAAGCACCGGGCTGTCAAAGATGGACACTGCTGGGTTGAAGGAGCATTTTTCACGTTGATCTATGCTTTAAATTGGCCTTGAACAAGAGCATCTGGGATCTTCTGCTGCCTTTTAGATACCAAAGAATCATTTTGAAAAGTGCTACAATAAAGCTGATAATATAGTGGGATTTTTGTTTTTCTAATTTTAGTTTTAATTGGAGAATAATTGCCTTACAAAGTTGTATTGGTTTTGCTGTATAACAATGTGAATCAGCCATAAGTGTGTATATATATATATATATATATACACATATATGCATATATCCACTCTC
>NW_011441751.1:0-1065 GCF_000754665.1 Bison bison bison | reverse complement strand
GGCTGGCCAGTGGCCCCGGGGCAGAGCCCTGGGTATCTGTCACTGCCGCAGCACTGGCCGCGTGTGTCTCGGGCAGCTGTGAAGCGTCACGTGTGGACGCCACACCTGGGCCACCTCAGCAGCTGCTGCAGCGCCTGAGCCCGAGGAAGCTTGCCTCTGCTCAGCCAGGAGGGCGTGTGTAGGTAGCAGGATGGATCTGGCGATGAGGTTTGGCAGTGCGAAAGGAGCCGGGGGCTCCCCCCAGCCCTGTCTGTTCAGTCTCTCAGCCCTTGGCAGACATCAGCAGCCTTCCCCTGTTCACCCCTCACCAGCTGGGACTGAGAAGGAAGCCGGAGATTCCCCAGTGCAGTAAATAGCTCCGTTCACCTCCTGACCTGTGATTTCCTGGTGGCTCTGAGTGGCGATGGAGAGGGAGGGAAGAAAAGGCCTCAGATGCCCGGCTTCACAGAACGCTGTGCAGGGCACCCCAGGCGGGGCTGCCCCGCGTTTCATCGCAGGTCAGTTCAGCGCTTGCCAGCCCCCCCGCTGCCGGAAGCTGGAGTGGATCTGAGCTCCTGGGACCCAACTCACTTCTCAGCTGCAAAAATAGGTGTCGTGTGCTAACACACCTGCTTTTTAGTTTTGGGGTTTTTTTTTCTATTTCCACCTGAAGAATTGTGTTCCTTTTTTTCTCTTTGCAGTTGAGGAACATAACATTTAGACTGTTAAGTCGGTTGAACTGATGCTCGTTTCTCAAAACCATCTTCGGTTTTCATTAAACTGAGGATTCTTACCATTTTTGGAGTTGTCACATTGTTAGAAAAACCCCCTGTCCTCCTCACTAAGTATGTACTGTGTAGGGTGTATGTATTTTCAGTTAATTCATTTCTGCAAATAAAGTGGATCCATTTTTTAAGAAATTTTAATAACACTTCTTAGCAGATGACAAGATTTTCTTGTTCCTGTTTAGTTCCAGCGTCCATCCCAACGTGGAAGAGAAATGAGATAATTAGGTAGCAGAAGAAGGCAATGGCACCCCACTCCAGCACTCTTGCCTGGAAAATCCCATGGACGGAGGAGCCTGGT
>NW_011441750.1:0-1066 GCF_000754665.1 Bison bison bison | reverse complement strand
ATGGCAACCCACTCCAGTGTTCTTGCCTGGAGAATCCCAGGGACGGGGGAGCCTCGTGGGCTGACGTCTGTGGGGTCACACAGAGTCGGACACGACTGAAGTGACTTAGCAGCAGCAGCAGCATGAGGTTGCAGTGACTCTATCAATAAGACCGCGTCTCCTCCAGTCTTGACTGAGGTTTAAGAATCCGCTTGCAAAATGGCTCCCTCACGTGACTGTTATTAAGCGTACTCAGTTCTTTGCTGGATTTTGGCTGAAAGCCTTCATTTCTGACCAAGTGAGACTCTCATAGTGCCAGTTGAGTGTCCTCAAGATAAAGCGCTGGTTTCACCAGAGAAAGTGATCTGAAAAAGAGAAAGAAATATGAGCGAATGACAGAAGCTAAGTGACTGTTATAACCTAATCTCCAAAGTGACATACCATCATTTCTGACATATTCTGTTAGTCACACTGACCAAGTAAACTATGGGAGGGCATGACACACGGGGATAAATTCCAAGACACTCGGATAACTGGGACTATCTTCATGGCTGACTATACAATGATAGAATCAAATAAATATTTCACACTGAGAAAATATCTATCACAATCAACCAGCTCATCAATTATCCTGAACACAGTAAGGATTAAAAGAGCAAGATAATGTGATCTATATAATTGCATAATTCATCTATAAAGATATTTAGTCACACAGTAAATGAAAATTGAGTTAATTCTGAATTTACTGCTTTGACATCTGACCATAGAGGGTTAAATTTAATTAAACACACACACACTGAATGTTTAGTTTGGAAAAGTTACTTCTATTTCACTAATATTGAATGTTATTTCAAGATGTGGAGATTTCATTCTATTTGGCAGAAAGTAATTTCATGATAGATATCAAAATTTTAAATGATTTTGTGTGAATAAATCATATAGTAACTTCAAGGGCAAATCAATAAAAAGGGAAATAGTTCAAGGTAAAAGATGTAAACAGAAGAAATAACACACACATTCATACACCCTATGTAAAACTGTCTTCTTTATGGTATATAGAATAATGGCTTTCCAATGATATTCGTGT
>NW_011441749.1:0-1066 GCF_000754665.1 Bison bison bison | reverse complement strand
TTCTCCAACACCACAGTTCAAAAGCATCAATTCTTCAATGCTCAGCTTTCTTCACAGTCCAACTCTCACGTCTGTAGAATATGCAAACCAAGTTCTATTACTCATCCACACCTTAGCAAGGAATGCCTTTAAGGAAAGGGCCCCAGAGTTGGTCAGACACTGGTGGTTCCGAAGTTCTCCCTGGTGAGTGAGGAAATCTCAGTTGAGTTCACAGCCTCACCCCTGACCCTTCGGTACAGTTGCCAGGCAAATCTGGGGACTCAGAGCAGTATCAGAGACCAGATGTACAGAGGGTGCAGTTAAAGAGGGAGAAATACAACCAAACATAGCCCCAAACTCAGAAGACTCTGGGCCTCACCCCACCTCCCACACAGTATTTACTGCAGAGCTTGACAGGCAAGTATGAGAACCTCTTTGAAATCGACAGATGCTCTGTTCAGAGAGAAACAGTGCAAGGGAAGCAACAGGGAGCAGATTGCTACCCATGGGGGCTCTAAAAACCAAGCATCCAGGCCTCCCTTCCAGGGTAGGGCCCGCACTCATGAGAAACTGCTGATTGTGGGATCAGAACCGAGCAAGAGAGGGGCAGCAGAGATGCAGGGAGATGAAGTCCAGGTAAAAGTGGGAGGAGGGACAGGGCCACGAAGTCTCAGAGAGCAAGCCACGTACTTTTGAACACTACACACAATAGTAGATGAAGGATCCCTAGGAAGTTAATATTTCTAGCTTCTGAACAATGCCTCCTAAAAGTTCAGGAAAATTATTTTCACCTAAAAAGAGCCATAGAAAAGAATCAGGATGAAATCCGAGACGAAGTTGTTATGAGAAAGCAAGAGAATAAGGAGCAGAATAACATTTCCTGGGCTTCCTTGGTGGCTCAGTGATAAAGAATCCTCCTGCTGATATAGGAGATGCTGGTTTGATCCCTGATCTGGGGAGATCCCGTGGGCCACGGAACAATTAAGTCTGTGGGCTACGGAACAATTAAGTTGGTGTACCACAACTGTTGCGCCTGTGCTCTGGAGCCTGGGGACTGCAACTACCAAAGCCTGCATGCCCCAGAGCC
>NW_011441748.1:0-1066 GCF_000754665.1 Bison bison bison | reverse complement strand
TCTACACACAGAGACACACACACAACATTAGCGTGTTACCACATGTACACACACCTCCCTCTGCATCTACGCACACACACACACAATGTCAGTGTGTTACCACGTGTACACACACTTCCCTCTGCATACACACACACACACACACACACACACACCTGTCAGTGTATCAACTCCTGTACACACACCTCCATCTTCACTGACACACGCACATCTGTCAGTGTGTCTCCTGTACACACACCTCCATCTGCGTCTAAGCACACACACAGGAGTCCTGACACACGTCTGTCAGTGTCTCACCTCATGTACACACACCTCCATATGCATCTTACACACACACACACCCCCCTCCACAATGAGACCCCCTGTCCCAGCCTCCTGCCTTATCCCATGGGAATCATCTGAATTCTGAAACCTGATATAGCCTCAGTGGTGTGGTATCCCTGGGGGGCCCAGGCTATAGAGGGGTCAGTGTGAGTGGGACAGGGAAAGAGGAGGTGCATTGGACTGAATGTTTCCCCCGAGATCCTTGTGTTGAAGCCCTCAGCCCTAATGTGATGCCACTCAGAGGTGGGGCTTCGGGAGATGACGTGGTCATGATGGTGGAGCCCTCGGGAAATGGATTGGAGTCCCTGTCAGGACCCCCAGAGCTCTCAGCTCTCCTGTGTCAGGGCACAGCAGGGAGATGCCACCTATGAACCAGGAAGCAGCCCCCACAAAACACTGAGTCTGCCAGCACTGTGACCTTGAACTTCCTGCCCCAAGAACGGTGAGAGCGTGTCTGCCATCCACATGTCTGTGGTGCCCAGTCAGAGCAGCCAGACCCACTGAGACAGGAAACTCCTGGCCAGATGCCCCCACCCCCAGGACCCAGTTGGGTTGGCAGAGCAACACTTGGGCTACTGAGATGGGGGAGGGACCCACCACAGTCAGGGTGTGGGCACACGAGACCCCACACACTTGCTACCAAAGCCCCACCATGAGCTCAGCCTGCGTGGGTGGGCGCAGGGACTGGCCAGGCCAGGGAGTGAGGTTCCTGCAGAGTCCTGGTCCACAGGCTCCTGGCACT
>NW_011441747.1:0-1066 GCF_000754665.1 Bison bison bison | reverse complement strand
AAACAAGCTCATTTATTACTCACTGACGCTGGACTTCCTACCCCTAAAAAAGTGGTAATGTAATATTTTGTAGGAAAGTTTGCTAAAGAGACAGAGATGAACAGCAGTTAATTCACCTTGATGTTACATTACTCTAATTTAAACTGCACTTTCTTATTGGAACAGATGTTAGATATGTTATTACAATACTAACGCCTCTGTATGAGTCAAAAATAGTTTTCTGCTCTACGACATTTCAAAAAAATCCTCTATTTGAAACCTAAAGAATGTGGGAAATACCATTGTGTAATTTGGAAATGCATTTAGGGCTATCCTATTAATAATTATGTTCTTTTAAGTACATTGAAAGGTGTCTTTTTCAAAGCTAGAATTTATGGTAGGCTGCTAATATCTAGGCTCCATTTGAACTGAACTATTTTAATGATTATACCATACTGATACAAAGGTTAAAAAGTCTCTGCTCTAATGTATTTTGCCTTAGTTTATAACTCTGTACATCTCATTATATAGTAAAGACTACAGATTCTACACCCATATTCTCAATCTTGGTCAGAATGAACATAAATACTGCCTGATATGTCTTTTGACTACGTATATATTACAAATGTGTCTGTTTTTCTCTCCATAATTATCTCTTCAAGTGTATATAGACAAACATGTATCTGTATACTTGTACAGACATGTTCCCATGCACTTTATTCAATATTTATATATTTATATGGAGGAAAGCAAGAGTCATTACTGAAAACATTTAGTATATACACATGTGTGCATGTTTGTATCATGTCAATTTAAATGTGAATTTCATGTTCTAAGGTTTCTATGATCTTCCATTGCTGTCAAAGCAGATTAAAATGTAACAGAGGTGTCAGCTCTTTAAATAAACTGGAAGTTGACCTAATTTTGTGGGAAGACTAACACAATTCAATGAGGGTGATGAAAGCACTGTTCCTTTTACATACTTGATTGATCCTAAATAAAATGGTAATTTTAGGCTCTTTGTTAAGTCTGGGGATTTTCAAATTACTACGTTTTGTGGGTGTTTTAGTTTTTTTTTTTTTTTTTT
>NW_011441746.1:0-1066 GCF_000754665.1 Bison bison bison | reverse complement strand
TCCGATCTGTGCCCTTCATCCCCCTCTGTCTTGTTCCCAGCCCCCACCTGACCCTGTTAATCTGCTCGGGGGGTTACCTTTGACCCCTGATGACTCATCTGGGCTTCACAACAGCATCCTCAACAAACACCAGTCAGAACTCTTGACAGAATATTTCCAAATGTCAGTTTGTCCCCACCTTCTGCATGGCAGTGCTTCTGTTTCCAGGGGCCCATTGTTTTGTCATGGTTATGACTATGACATAGTTAAGAGTACCGAATTAGAGGAAAAAGTTTCCAACAAAATGACAAGGAGTAAGTATATTTAATATAGAAAAAGATGACACAAAAAATTAAGGTCTTCAATTAACAAGTGAATAAAGAAACAATTCACCAAAATTAAACACGATTAATAAACTCAGATGAAATTTTCACCTTCTCAAGTAATCAAAGTAATACAAATTGAAACAATGAAAAAATAAAGTTTGGTAATAAAAATATTTAAAAGATGATATCCAATGTTGCAAAGGTTTAGGAAGACAGATACTCTGGTCAATGGGTAAAATTTTTGATGAAAGAAATATCAGGGTGTTTACTTTCAACTTGAAGATTTTCTCATAAGGATAAAATGGATAAAATATTTACACAAAATACTCAGCACTTTTTGTATACTCAGCAGTATTGGTAATAGCAACAAAATTAGAAGTATCCTTGGGCTTCCCTGGTGGCCCGGTGGTTAAGACTGTGCTTCCACTGCAGGGGACACAGTTTCAATCTCTGGTTGTGGAACTAAGATCCCACATGCCAAGCAGCATGGCCAAATTAAATAAATAGTAAAAATTTTAAAGCCCTTCTTCTTTAAAAAAGAAGTATCCTTAATGTCTATTTTTAGACAAATAGTTTTATGATGCTAATAAAGACTTTAATGCATATGAAAATATGTATGTATGTATAATTATGGAAATACAAGCAGATATGCATAAAAAAGACAAAAGGAATTAGCGACTATTGAACTTAAATGATGGAACTATGAGTAATCTTTAATCTCACCCAACTTTTCTATGTTACTGAATTTTTTTAAAATAATA
>NW_011441745.1:0-1066 GCF_000754665.1 Bison bison bison | reverse complement strand
TGCTGCAGCAAGTAGTGGCTGCCTTTTGAGGACCTCTTTCATGTAACCACGTGGCCGTTGTACTTCCAAATGGCTGACACATATTGCTAACTCTACTGACAGATGTTAAGGCAAGATGTTGGTAAAACACATTGCCTGTCCTTTAGGAAATTCTCTAATTTTTAAATCAAGCAGAAACAAATTATAGCTTCTATTCTCTTCTCCAAAGTTACTAATTTCTACACTATTCCTAAACAGAATCCAGTATAACCCACTGGCATAGAGCCAAGGGTAACAGAAAAAAAAAAGATATAACCTGGTATATTGGCATCTGGATATTTTCCTCCAAATACAGAGCAAAGTGCCCTAAAAGTTCAAGTTATTGTAAATTCACTATACAGAGGCTATACAGTTTGATCAGAGAGCCCTAGAGATTGGGTCACCTGGTTTGTTGTAAGAGCAATCTGCCATCACTGATCACATAAACTCAGACAAGTTGATTCCTCCAATAGTCATTTCCTGAGTGGCTACTATGTATCAAATATTATACAAGATGATCGGGATACCGAGGTAAAGTGTTTAATCCATGTTATCCTGGAACTTACAGTCTAGTGTAGAGTCAGACAGTTGAAGACTGTACAGTTGTTTACCAAACTCATCTTCCTTTCACAGTGAGCATGAAGACAGACCAAATTTCCCAGCCTCCATATAGCATTGAGGACATAGAATGTGAGCAATGAGGTATGTCATACCCAGGCATGACCACAGAAAGCCTCGCCTGTGATTATTGACTTTCTCTCTCCATCTTCTTAGTTGCCAGTTGGATGCAAGGGACCCTGCCGAGGACTCTGATTTCGTAGAGGTGATGGAGCCACAAGATGGGAGAAAAGGCCACCTGCTGAACACTCTCTTGGAACTATTACGTGAACAAGAAAGAAATTCCTATAGTGTCAAGTGGCTAAATTGTTTGTTACAACAATACTTGAAGTGAAAGTAAAAGTTGCTCAGTTGTGTCCGACTCTTTGCCACCCCATGGACTATACAGTCCATGGAATTCTCCAGGCCAGAATACTGGAGTGGGTAGCCT